>NC_065556.1:15245758-15554332 GCF_022605725.1 Anthonomus grandis grandis
GTTTCTTTTATTACCCTGTAAAGACTTATTGCATTTAAGATTTTTTTAAGAACTTTTTTGATCGTATATTTTTCAGTCTATTTTGAAAAATATTTAGTAATGTTAAGTACTAAAGATGTTCTTTTAGGAAGTTACAATGTTTACGGAAATTTGTACTAAGGCATATTAGTGATCCACATTTATTTTTTTTAAATCATATCTGAAAATTTAAAGATGTTTAAAATTAAGACATTCAAAAAGTTTTAAGTTATATTCAAAAAAGTGTGCTTTAAATATTCCCGCCATTTTTTACATGATGCTCGACAGTCATTTGGGCGACATTCATTCATAGCAAGATTTTTTATTAAAAATTCAGATTGGAGGGATACAAAGTACATTGACTTTCTGTTCGTCCAATCTCTGAACTTTTATTATTAAGAGGTCTCTTTGAGAAAAATGGACTACTTTTTTGAACATTTTTCATTTTCTCTCTACAAGCCTTTTTTTAAATAATGAAAAACAATTATTAAGAAAAGGAGCTCTCTAAAAGTTCTTCTTTCAATGATTGTATCAATATTTTACTTGTGTTCATATACATTGAATCAATGATAAAAGGAATAAATTCATTAAAAATTCAGCTATTTTTTCTTCTATTATTTTTTGGACACATAAATTAGTATTGTCACTTGCGCGTTTTTTGAAATAAAAAAATTTTTATACAGGGTGCCTTGAGTAGAAACATTGTTTTTTTTTAAATTTGAACATTCTGTTAATTATGGTGTTTTACAATTCAATGATATATTCTAATAAAACTTGTTGTATAGCAGTATAAGTCAATAGTTTGTCAAATATGACGTAATAGACTAACAAATAAAAAACTTAAGAAATAATATAGGCAATATGCATACACCATCAGAGAGTGTCTATATTAAGAATTATACTTCTTATAAAAAGCAAAAATTATTACGTCAGCTATGTCCACGTCTTGCGCTTCAAATGTTAGTTTATATAAGGAATAATATGTTGCGACAAATAAGGAAAATTCTAATGTTAAATGTTAGGAAAACCAAATTGTTATATTGGGTGATCAATCTGTTTATATTAATAATAATAATAAAAACGTTTATAAAGAAAATATCACTACAACTGTCAGCAAAAATAAACGCCTGGATTAAAAGGAAAATTTCAGCTTCGAAATAAAAAGTTAAGAGCTGTTGCAGCCGCGTTTCTAAAATACTAACCTGCAAAAAACACAAGCCACAACCTTAAGGTCATAGGTGTAACACAAATTTGTAAATCTAGGATGCAATACAAGTCCAGACATAGATAATAAAATTTGTATAATAGTAGCAACTAAACCTAAATCTTGCTACTTAATTCACTATAAGCACCATACAAAAATATATAGTTGTATGAACTTAACACAATATAAAGACAAAGCAGTTATAAGCCTTTTCCTTGTATTATTTCGAAAAGCATTTATAGATGGCGGGAGGTCCCGTATATGCTTATTCACACATGTTGCGATATTATAGGAAAAGCTATGTTTAAAAATTTCTTTGCGATGCCGTGGGATGTTCAGAGGATTTCGATGTCTTATATTGACTCCGTTAGTAACAGCCCTACACTTAACTCTGTCTATTAGGTAGGGAGAACATTTTTTTTTAGATTCTTTTGTAAAACACAGTGTAATTTAACTCTCTTCTTTGAGACATATTTAGCCAGTGCAAGTACTTTAATTTGTGTGACGTGAACCTTATGTGGTCGTCGTATTCCAAATATGTTTTTCACTTATGCATTTTGAAGTTTTTGCACACGTTTCTTATCCCTGTGATCAAGACAATGTGAAAGAATCAGGGAATCGCAAAGCATTTTTCTTGTTTCTATATTCAACACATATCTTTGGAAATAAAGGGATTTAAACATTGAATAACCTTTTTGTAACTTTTTTCTTACATGGTCAGAAATTTTCATGTCAATATCCATGTATACACCAAGATTCCTACTGATGTTTTGAAATGAAATTGGTTCATTATTGATGTGCAAACGAATGCGCTTAAGAAGGTTTTGTCTTGTAGTCTTTTAAGGTTTATCTTGAGTGTATTTACTAAATAAGAAAGCGACAGACTTCTTCGCATTTAGCTACAAACGGTACCTACTCCTAAGGATTGGTCATACAGCAATTTTAGGTCTTCATTTAAACAATGGCTGGCATATTCAGGATTAGAAGGATCAAAGGAAAAATTGTCTGGGTGTTGTCAGTGTAAATCTGATGTTTTGAATCTTTTAAACATGTAACAGATTTACACGTATAAATGGAATAAAGAAGGAAACCCAAAATACTTCTCTGTGTACGCCGGATGAAGAATTCCCATCATCTGAATATTTGCCATCCAAACAAACCCTCGGTTTCCTATCAGTGACAAAGCTTTTCATGAGATCCACTGCCTTAGTAGAAAATCCTACAAAACCAAGAATTGACAACAAGATCTCATGATTAAGCGTGTCGAAAGCCTTACAGTAATCCAACATGATCAGCACTGCCAACATGCTTTCGTCCAAAGATCTGAAGATGTTCGGTTATATCATAAAGTGCAGTCACACAGCTATAATTAGAGCGAAAACCAGATTGTTTTATAGAAATTACAGAAGGATTTGACAAGAATAAATTGATCTGCCACTCCAGACACTTTTCAAGAACGTTAGACCAGACTTGCAAAATTGATATTGAGCGAAGGTCACTATAATCCTTAGGATTTTTTACTTTTGCTAATGGGAGAATGTTAGCTTGTTCCCAGAGGGTGGGAAATTCCCCATTAGTATACAAGTATTAATTATACAGGGTGTTTCAGAAATATGGGATCAAACTTCTAGGGGTTATTCATTGTAACAGTAGAAAACATTTGAGTACATGGACACATGTCTGGAAAAGTGTCACTACGGTACTAAGGCCCTAAGACACGTTAAAATTTAGAAAGACGATGAATTGCCTAAATAGGATTTAATGCACTTAATTTTTACCTTTTTTATATAATATCATCACAACAATTGCTCAAAATGTCAATGTCAGTGTTTAAAAAATTTATATCCGCTGATTTTCAACATCAGCAACGTTGGTCTGTCAACGTATGGGCAATCATTGCTGATTATTTTCTGTACAAGTACGTGAGGATTTTGCTCAGCGGTTTGGGCACGGTTGCCAGAGTTGGAGCAGTTTCTAGGCCATCTAGGTCACCCGATTTAACGTCGCTAGATTTTTTCCTGTGGGTACGTTTAGTCTACGAAACTCCAATAGAAGCAGAATAAGGCTTTAATGAACGAATTATAGCAGCATTTGAAATCATTCAACGAGTATAAAATTTTGAGTCAAGTCCGCCGAAATCATGTGCGACCTTTAAAGCGGGGCTGATGATGCAGGTTGGAGGAAGACATTTTGAACAATTATATGAATTGAATGAATGACATTTTGAATAACTATATGATATAATGTAAAAAAGGCAAAAATTAAACTCATTAAATCTTATTTAGGCAATTAATCGTCTTTCTAAATTTTAACGCGTCTTAGGGCCGTAGTACCGTAGTGACACTTTTCCGGACATGGGTCCATATACTCAAATGTTTACTACTGTTACACTGAATAATCCCTATAAGTTTGATCCCATAGTTCTGAACTGAAAATTGGTAATATGCGGTATAATAAATGGCCGGCAAAATATTATAAGTCCCACATTTAAATTATACAACCAGTTGCATTAGACCTGAGCTTACTCAAAATATTCATAATATTAATCTGTGATACCGGAGCAAAATTAAATGAATCCTCTGTTAACCTATTACATCAATTATAATTTAGAAGTTCAAGATCAGTATATTAAAGAATATTCCGTTTTGTGTAAAGTGAGAATTTATATGGTTGACATTTCTAAGGTTTCCAGGAATGAAAGAATTTTTTGATTTACAAAATCCGATTTTGCTCATGATATTCCATTTCTCTTTGATATTACTGTTTCTTAGTTTAAAGTTTAAATAAGCCTTTTTCTCAGTTCTTATAGCTGTGTGGTGTAGTTTCGTAGTTGTTTGTAATATATCCAGTGAACAGATTTTTAGTTTATCGAAATGTTTTTAGGGCTTTATTGCAAAGTTTAATGAAAATACGGATATTATCTTACTTATTGGTGCGTGACGAAGAAATGAACTTTATCGTTTACATCGTAGGTTTAAAAACAATATTATTAAATATCTATCCAACAATAACAGATGGATCAATGTGTCTAATAAATAATTTTTGATTTTTATTTAAAAAGCATCTCTTCATGTCGGCTTCATCTTTGTAACAATGTTACCAGTATGAAGTTAATGTTATGTTTATATGTAATTAAAATGCAACGTCGGCTGATCCAGGAAATTTAATATTAGTTAGCTTAGTTAAATTTAATAGCTAGTTATTAGGTCATGGACAGATTTCCTGAATAGCATGCAGTACAGGTAGATCATTAATTCTATCTATAGTCTAAACCGAAAAAGGTCGTATTAGGTGACACAAGATTGTATTCAGGCTAACTTTGGTCTAAATTTGGTTTAACTATCGGTTCTAAAGTACATTGTAGATTAGATTGTAGATTGAGAAGGGAGTCGTTTCGGCTGATCCGCCGCTCAACACTGCTACCTGTGAGATATTTTGTGCATAACTCTACTTGTCTTAGTTTGTCTCAAAAAGTCTTAGACTTCTGCCGTACAAAGCTATATTTTTGGGAGGTAGTTGTCTCACTTCTTGAGGTGTTGGTTGTACCCCTTCCAGGTACTTGAGCCTCTTGCAGAGTTGGGTCGGGCATTCACAGAGCAGGTGTTCTGGGCTGTTTCTGTGGCATTGCTGCAGAATCTACATTGGTCGTCCTCTATTATACCTATTGCCTTTAGGTGATATTTCACTGGGCAATGACCGGTTAGGAGTCCGACTGCTGTTCTGATGTCTGATCTGTTCATGTCTAAGAGCTGTTCAGCTCTTTTTCTAGAAGCGGTTATAAACTTTTTTGCCTGTCTTAGTCCTGGTGCTCTTCTCCAGTGCGACAGCAATTGTTCTTTTTCCCACCTGTTTAGGTCTTCGGTGATGTGGGTCTTCATTAAACCACAGTATGGCTCTGGACCATAGTATGGTGTTTGAGCCCCTTTTTTTGCAAGGCGATCGGCTTCTTCGTTCCCCTCTATACCCCGGTGGCCAGGTAGCCATATTAGTGTTACTTGATTCTTTGTTGTAAGGCGCTTTAGGGTTTGTTTGCACTCCCAGACTAGCTTTGAATCACATTTAAAAGCTTTCAGGGCCTTTAGAGCAGCTTGGCTGTCTGATAGTATAAATATGTGTTTTCTTTGGAGGCCTTGGTTGATGCACTCTTCTGCACATATGTCTATGGCAAGCACTTCAGCTTGAAAGATGTTAGGGTATTTGCCCAGTGACTTTGAGATCTTAATGTTAGGGCCTGACACGCCCAGTCCTGCTCCTTCTGTTAGTTTGGAACCGTCTGTGTACCATAGCGATGCATTGTCGGCTTTTGATACTTCTTTTTTCTCCCATGATTGGCGATCATCTATGATCACTTCGAATGGAATTTCTAGATCCATCTGGCCGTTATGTGGTCACGTGGTTTGCATTTTCAAGTTTAATTTCTTCGAGGATGCGCAGGTGACCACTTAAATCCCCGGGCTTGAATTTGCCGGTTTGGAAAAGCCTGTGAGCACTGTTAATTGCCTCTTTTTTCACGCTTATGTGAAGTGGAGGCATGTTTAGCAGTGTCTCTAAGGCTGTGGTAGGACATTGCCCCGGTTATTCCTAGACATATCAGCCTTTGGACTTTGTTTAATTTGGTCTGTGCGGTTGTTTGTTTGGTCTTCGGCCACCATACCAGCGAAGCGTATGTGATGATGGGCTTAATGACTGTTTGGTAGATCCAGTATACCATTTTCGGTTTTAGCCCCCATGTCTTGCCAACGAGTTTGCGGCATGTCCAGATTGCCACTATGGCTTTGGAAATGGTCTTGTCTAGATGATTGTTCCAAGTTAGTTTGTGGTCCAAGGTAACCCCCAGGTATTTCACCTCGTTAGAAAATGTTAGCTGAGTTCTATTTAATATAGGTGCTCTGAGTTCTAGCTTCCTTCTTCTGGTAAACGGCACTAAAATTGTTTTTCTAGGATTTAAAGATAGTCCTTCAGATTCGCCCCAGTTTTGTATAGTATTTAGGGCACTTTGCATTCGATTCGATATTACGTACGATATCTCGTGCTTGCCCCTAACTATTACTACCAGGTCATCTGCGTAGCCTAGAACTGTGAATCCGGATCTACTTAATATGTTAAGAATTTTGTTTACTACTAATGTCCACAGTAGAGGTGACAGAACCCCTCCTTGGGGACATCCTTTTACTGTGGTTACTGTTGCTGACGCTCCATTTATTTCTGCTGTGATGGAGCGGTGCTTGAGCATTGATCCTGTCGACTTTACGATGGGGGCCTCCACCCCCCAGTCTTGCAAGGCTTTTGTTATGGACAGGTGTGAGGTATTGTCGAATGCTCCCTCTATGTCAATGAATGCAGTAAGAGCAATTTCTTTGCTTTCGTTTGACTTTTCTATGTCTCTTACGAGGCAGTGCAGTGCACTTATTGTAGATTTGCCTGCTTGGTAGGCAAATTGTCTAGGGTGGAGCGGTGTTCTAGAAAGAGTTACGCTTCTTATGTATTGGTCGATTGCTTTCTCCATTGTTTTTAGAAGAAAGGAGGTTAGACTAATCGGGCGATATGATTTTGCTTCGTTTTCAGGAAGACGCCCCGTTTTTGGTATGAATATTACATTAGCCTCTCTCCAAGCTAGTAGTACGTGTCCTAAAATAAGGCTGGCTTTAAAGATTTTTTGTAGGTGTACTTTTAGTATCTCATAGCTCTTATAGCCTCTTTGTAGCAGAGCTGGGAAAATTCCATCTTTGCCTGGAGATTTGTAGGGCTTAAAGCTTTCGATTGCCCATTTGATTCTGTTAGTTGTGAGGATTTTGCTTGCCAGCAAAATCGGTTCTAAAATAAATTATAGATATCAGAGAAATAAGAGAAAAAAAAACAATGAAATATTGCTTGGACTTAAGTATATAAAAAAATATACTTTATTTAGAATCTATTGTAATCTGGTATATTACGTCAAAATTAAGTGCCATAGAAAGCATTATAATAAAAACACTAAAATGGTGCTATTTTATTTTTTTATACAAACACTATTTCTTGTTTACGTCAAATTTAACTTTGTCGCTTGTTTTATAGCTTCTCTGGAAAAAATTAAAAAAAAAAATATTATTTTGAGAGGGTAAATCAGACAGTTTCTTAAAATGGAATTTTCTTGCTCCAAAGCAGGTCTTACTATATCAGATTCTCTCAATCTTGCACACAAATATTTAAAAATATATTCATATATACTGGTAGTTAAATATATTTGACATTTTAAGCAATCTCATATTTCTAACTTCGCAGCTTAAAATCTAATGTTCAATATGCTAAATGAGCCAAAAGTGACACCACATTTACTCTGTCGTAACGCATCTATAAAAGCTTACGATTCACACGAGTTACATGCCAAAGGTAGTAAAACTTTTGATAACGACTAATTCAATAAAAGTCAGCTAAAAACGTAGCTGCAACCACATTAACTGGCCACTTTGACTTCAGAAGTCTCTAGCTTCATCAAGGGCTAGTAGTTGCGATGCAACCTCGAATGGTTGTTAGGATACCACGTAGTCAGTTAAGATACGAACTTCCATAGTGGCATTGAAATTAATTATAGTCATAAAGTAAACTTAAATAGCCAAACATATACTATAAACTAAAGTAAAGGGCAATTACGATTGCTAGCAACAATTGAGGATTTTAAAATTGATTTGAAAACATATTAGGCAGAAAATCCAGGAAATATTTTGATGACATTGGATAATATTGTATATAATACAACTCGATCTAGAAGGAATAAAGACTCAATTATAGATCTTGTATTAGCCAACTATAAGAATAGTATCAAAGTAAACATCCTAGTTACACAAAAAATTACAGGTAGGTATATTAGAAGTAATGCATGAGAGTTTAAAAAAAGTGGCTTTCCATTTGCAAAAAAAAAGTTTGGGTTAATTTGGACCTCCCCTGTAGGTGAAAAAATACAGAAACTATCTTGAAATGTGAAAAAAAATACACAAAAATCGACGGGTCTCAGGAATTTTACGAGATAAAATTTGATTAGTTTTAACTGAATTTATTCCAGTTAAAGTCACCACACTGTATATAAATGCATTATGTTAAGGATTGCACCGATCATCTTTTGTCCAAGATGACGCTTTTTATTTTTCAACGTCAGACACACTTCAAATAACATTAAATAAAATTATGTGAATAATTGGTGTAGATTAAATGATTTGAAAGTGAATCTTGCGAAAACTAAGAATATGATTATAGCAAGGAGCTTATTTCGAAGACAGCTGTTAATAGACCTTAATATAAAGGTAGATGAAAATGCTATAGAAAGAGTATACAAGATAAAGTATTTGGGTATTTCGCTAGATCAGGATTTGAATTTTACCATCTTCTAAAAGTAATTAAAAACATTGCATTTAAAACATATTATTTATTCATCTTACCTGAGTTCTTTCACCACAAAAACTATATATAATGTTCTAATGTTACCACATTTTACTTATTATTCATTCAAGCATTTTATTTCTTTTAAAACAAAATTAATTTTCTAGCAAATAATGCTAGGAAAACCAAGATTATTATTAAGTAGCACCTATGAAAATATTTGCATGCTACAAAATTTTTAATGGCTGCCAGTCAAATAGGATCTATTACTTAATACGCTCACTTTTATATACCAAATAAGATTGGCCAAGCATTACAGTGCCTGTTGGGCAAAGTCTCATAGAATGCCAAATTACGACATGGTTTTACCCACAGAATAAACGATCGTTTATTCTGTGGTTTTACCCCTAACCAAAACTCTTTATTTTACTCTCGACACGTGTTTTTGCTGAAGATGCTAATATCGTTAGTGAAACATGTCTCGAGAGTACAATAAAGAGTACAACTTTCTCGTAATTTGAGTGTCACACCAACCATTTCCAACCATAGGACTATCATACAATGCCGATATTCACAATTATGATACACCTATTATTATACTCGTGTAATTGACTTTTATGCCACAAGTTACCCAAGAACGTGCTCAAAATTCTTTATTTTTTAATGGGTTAAGGAAATATCATATGTTGCCAACACAAATTAAAGAAGAAAATCAAAATGCTAAATCATTTAAAGTGCCTCTAAAGAACCATTGTTGACAACCCTTGACCTTTACATGTTTTTGTGTGTATAATGTAAGGATTGTAAGGAAATATATATTAGTTTTGTTTTTCGTTTTCGGATGTAATTTTAGTGAAAATGTTTGTTTTTTTTTGCTATACATACATATTATTTTTGACTATCTTGTGTATATTTGATGTAGTAGTTGGGAAATTGTATTAGTTTTTTGACTAAATAAATAACAGATATACGGAGAAAAATTATTTTCAATGATACCTAAAATGTTACATTTAATTTTACTGAATATCGGTTTGCCGTTAGAATCCAACGTCAGCTAGTAGAATTTCAGATTCAGTTTGTTTGATTTGTTGGATATATATTGAGAAAAAATACAGTTGGAGTAAATAACCAAAGGTACAAGTCTTATAAGGAAATATGAGTTGGTGCTTAGGTGCAGAATTTTGTATAAATCTAGTCGTTGAATTATTACTTTTCTATATAAAATTTACATTTGGCAACATTCTAATTAGGAGTTAGTTTTAAATTATTCACGAAGTAGCATACACTTTTTTCCTAAGTATTCTAGAATAAAAAGTTCTTTTTCACACAAAATTAAAAATTAATTCATGGCAAATAAAAAAGTTTCTTTAAAATTAATACGCCATACTAAAATGCTAGAGAGGATCCCTGGCTCTGTATTTCAGCTTGACCAGCTAGAGAAGTCCAAAAAATATCTATTTATTTAATTTTTTATACAACAAAGTCCATAGTAGTGTCAGCAGTTATACTGAAAAATATTGCATTGATTACTCTTTACCATTTGAAATATATTGAAAAAGGATGGATACATATAGATTATAAAAATTTATTCTTTTTTTTATAGATAAACATGCAGGGACGAAAAGTTCTAATAAGCACAACTGTAAACATCCTGTATAGATTTTATTATTTAATTATTTACTTCACACCCTTTTTTTAATTTGCTTATTGTGCGGTTCCAACATAGACACTGATAAGATTAGCAGAAAATCAACAAATCGAATGAGATGGTTCTATCTTCCGTCTATATCGTTCATTTATATTTCATGAGGTGCATTTTCGGTGCTTTTTGATATGTCTATAAAAAATTATCTATAAATATCATCTACGTGAGCATTCTATAGGCGTCAATAAAATATAAAGTGTACACTTTACTAAATTCACAACATTATTCACACTAACCTTATAGATTTCCAATTTACTCTTTGGTTTAATTAGAGCAAGGCCTATAAACTATTAGAAATTATTTGTTTCTCTTGTTAAAAATTTATCTGAAATAAATTATTTATTTTAAAAATTTCACCTGCTTTAACAAATAAGCTTATTTTCGTGTAAGGGGTAGGTATTCTTCGTAAAAGAAAAAAACTTTGTAATCAACTATGAGCAACAGGATCATTTCTAAATGCTACGTCCATAAGCAGCTGCCAAAGATGTCTTCCTGAATCGTGTCGAACGGTCACCATTAACTACTGTTTGCAGAATATCATGTCGCACTGTTTTTTCATCCAAGCTCTGCAGCTCAGTGACCTGGGTTCTCGTATGAAAATCTGCAATTGGCTCGTTGCACGTTGTAATTTAATTAATAACATTTTATGCACTGATAAGGCTACATTCACCCGAGACGATATGAATAATTTAAGAAATTCCCATTCTTGGTAGCTTGAAAATCCCCGTGCAACAATCAAACGGAATTTCCAACACCGTTTTCCGGTTAATGTTTGGTGGGGTTTGTTGGGATAGGTTATCAGTTAGTTTCCTGGCCTCTCCATTCACCGGATTTAAATCCTTTGGATTTGTGGCGACATACGGAAAGTTTAGTTTTTACAGAGAAACTACTTACCAGGGCTGAACTGCTTCGTAAAATTTATATTAAGTTATAATAAGTTAATATATTAAATAGTATTAATTTTTTTTTATTAAATAAAATTATTGTAGTGTAGGGTACAATAGCACTATTAAATTTAAAATAATCATGTTCATAGGACATTTTCGACTCGAATTTACTTAAAGAACACGTAGTGAAATTTTGTCCCTTAGCTCGCGGACTCCCTGTATATCACAGCTGATATCTCTGCACCTTTGAATCAAGACTTGTATAAAAAAAGTGTCTTTCGTGTAACCACAGTACCACGATAGCCCAATTCTGTACGTGTTATTTGTTCTTTGATTTTTTTTTATATAGTGTGTCCAAAAAATCTGGAAAAATACCTTTTCCAGGTAAACAAATTACCTGGATAAAAAACGCTTGGAGACGTCAAATTTCTTTTATTTTTTGCATGTTTTCAGAATCCTGAAAAATATACAGGGTCCTGGATATAGATCCTGGTTTTGGATAAAGCTGGTGGGATTACTCTAAGTATGAGTTAGAGAACCCTGTTTGAGAAAATGTTGTCGCATTTTCTAGTTACAAAAGTAGATACTGGAAATGATTTGGAAAAGAGATTGACAATGTTGTATTCTACATATGTCAAATGAATATTGGTATAAATTAATGTGGATTAGTATTCTGGCCCGAATAAATTATATTGTCTTTGATTCGGTATAACGATAGTTTTATTGTCGGCAGGTTTCTGATGAGTTAAGATACAGGATGATTGGTCAACTTGGAGAAAAGGTTGTTTCGGGACGAAACAAATGCAGGATGGCCGACTGTCAGGCAAAGTAAAATATGGCCCGACACCGACCCACGGTCTTCAAGTGGTAACCCGATATTTATTGAAAGCTAGGTTGGTTATTAATTTCGGTACTTAAGATGGGTTTGATGGAATCATATTGATGTGCTGATGAAAGACTTTTAGTGTTATGATTTTGTTTGGAAACAGGCTGGGCAAATATATTGAGTTTTTAATTTTAATAGACGAGTCCTAAAAAGCACTTCCGTGTATTTTTGAGTCATCCTGATAAAACGTAATAAAATTCCCATTTTATTCGATTAACTTAAAGTCAAAACTCTGCTAGTTGGCGTGCATCTGCGAAAATAAATGTATAAATCATTGCCATTGTTTGTCCTTCAGCTGTCCCGGATCGCATTGTTGTAAAAGTGATTCGGCACAAAACGTTTTATACGTTTACCGCCCTGCCTTCGCTGCAAAACTTGACATTCAATTTTGTTTGCCCGGAAAGGCAGCACAGAGAAATCACGACGGTCGATACGATGTTTGCTTTTCCAAGTGTAAATATTTTGATTCCTCCAGTTACGGTTTATTATTATATAATAAGCCCGCCTCTTGCCTGAGTAAATTTTCTGAAAAAGCCAACGTACACGTCTTGTTTGACTAGCAATCATGCGGTGTCAAGACTTAACTAAATTGACAAAGGCTAAACAAATCAGATGTTTGATTAAGTGAATATTTACATACAATATAGTGCATTATATTAGTTTAGATTTAGATTTACTTTTTAGCAAGTTCAAAAAATTGTGTTAAATCTGTTATTACTATTTTGCTCTACCAGCTCTAATGCGTCTCTGTACTCCTAAACATACACTGAAGAATGTAATATGAGAGTGGGTTGACCAAGAACTGAATGAGTTTTCTTTTTGGATAATTTATACAAAGACAGAAAAAGTTCACCCATCATTTCATCATTTCATTGACTTCAAACAAATTAAGCTTCACTGGACTCAAGAAATCAGGAAAGCAAAATGTGATAAAGTAAACTCAATTAAGTCACACTAACGTTGTGAAAAAATTATATCTCAACTTCCGTTATATAAACTAAATTTCGTTAAGGGTGTTTATTTTTCTTGCGTGTTACTGTATGACAACCGCATCAAGAACTTTTAATAAGGAAAACATTTTTCTTCATTTCCGCCGCACAAATAAAGCTGTTGCGGTTCTTTGTGGCTGCTCGAGTTATATCGATTTGACCATTTATATTTGCGGAAGTTTTTACAGCAATTTTTCATCGTTCCACAAACTATCAGTCTAGCGTATAGTGAAAGGTTCGTTACTCCTTTAGCGGAAAATAAATGAAACAACGAGTCCTTTGCTTCGATATCCTTTTATCTGGCGAGTGGAAAACAGGGTGCAGGCTCCTTGGTTTTTAAATCGTGAAAAATTGAACCGGGCTCGATATAAGATCGACAATAAAATTTGCATTGAAAGCTTACGGCATCATTTTTCTTATCGCTTCTGGCGAATATTTTTCCTGTATTTGCATATTAGATGTTTTTTTTTGGTTTTAAGGGGTGAGCAAAAAAATTATAAATTATTTGTACGTAAATGATTATGGAAGGCTTAAAAGGACGAGTTGGGTTGGGTCCAATTTCCGACCATCTACAGTTTTATCGCCCATCTAAATGTAAATTTTCTGCAAAGTTGCCTCGCTTTAATTTAATCATCTTTTACCTTTGTACACTGTAAGGGCGCGAAATTGCTTGTGGTAAAGATCTAAAAGGTCTAATAAGAATCTTTTTGTTTTCTCTCCAACATCCTTAAATAAGAGAATTAGAAGCACATTTGTAAAGGTTGGATTTAGATAAGCCTCATGGATGGCGAGTATTCTCATGTGAGAAAAGCGGCTGTATACAAACCGCATGGATGTTGAGTATTTTTATTTAAATTAAATAAGCATTACCTACGTTAATATAATTCGTGTAATGGTTTAAAACAATTTAATTTATCGTTCACTTGAACACAATCAATCTAATCTAAGTAGCGAATAAAATAGTGAAGATGGAGAAATGTTAATTATCGTACTTCACATGATATTGCATGCTTAAATATGGGATGTTCTGGTAGCTCATTGTAGTGGGGATGCGCGGGAAAATTGAAACACAAACCGGACAAAACGGTACATGTGGACGTTATACCACAAAGTTATACCATTAAAATTCGTATAACTTTTATAAAACAAGCTTCAGGGATTTGCCAATATATAAGAGGTTCAAATTTCTTTTCGATAATATTAAACCAAATTATGAGGGTGGCAAATCTTTCGTTCAACTTTGTCTAAGATCTACTTCGTCTTAAGAACATCAACCCCAATGGCACATTTATCAGCTTGAATGAGAAAAACCTGTATATCAACGTGACTATTGGACCAACGTAAGTAGATTTGGTTAGATCTACAGAACTCCTCTTTTTACGGCATGTAGATTCCACAGTGAAAGGTCGAAACGGCTGTGTATTAATTGCATCTATATATAATTATTATAATGATAGGTTGCCTTTGGAAGATTTAAGATTTTTACAATATAACATTTTTACGGCTAAATTTCATCATTCTAACTAGATAAAGTACCTCCGACTATGAAAGCAGCAATGCAACATTCGTATCGAGCATATTTTTTACTTAAAATTTGGCTTGGGAACAAGCTCAATACAACACAGTGGTGCTCGAAAGAAGTTGTCAAAAATAATTCCAAAATTCTGATGCCTCACTTCACGTTCATGTAACCTATACCTGATGAGTTGTTAAAAATAATTCGCTGAACTCGCAAAACTAATTGTTCAGGTTATAGGCGCGGATGACGCAAACACGGGCTGAATTGTACTGAATTGTGTAGAAACTGCCAGGATACTGAAGACTGAAGTAATACTTCAGTTGCCTAGTGAAAACGAAGAAAACAAATGGGTCACAGAAGCAAGTTACGATGAACATAAACAACTTGAATCTGATGAGGAAGACATGCTAGATACCGACGATGAGATAGAATATTTAAGAAGAAGTAAAGCGTGTAGTAAGAAGAGGTGATTTAAGGTACATAATCCCTAATTTGTTAGCACAATACTCTGAGATTTTTCTTAATCTGCCTTACATATCATTGTTGACGTCCCTCTAGGGTAGGGAATAGATCAGCCAAAGACTATATTCCTTATAAAAAAATGCTAAGGCAAAATTCCATTGCTGACTTGGGCGAAAGCTTTGGATAAGTCATATAACTGCACAGGAAGCTCAACCAGGATTAACCTGGATATATAATCTATGTAGAAAATTGGAAACAGCATCACTGGAGAGCAATTTTTTTAGAAGGTATACTGAATGTTATTACCGAATCCGGTGGTGGAGATGTAGATTAAAGAATGTCATCAGACAGTGTAGACTAAAGTCAGATCTTGGAGGCTATTTAATATTGCTAGTCCTATATACTAATAAGGCGGATGGGAAAAATATTTGTTAAAATTCTTGAGTTTATAGATCCCAGGTCTATATTAGAGAGGAATTGAACGGCAGGAAGAACTTAGTTTTGTAGCAACTTAAGGTATTTTTCAGCGTTAAAAGTATCATCAATGAAAAATGGCCCAATAATATGGTCGTCTAAAACACCAGCTCAACCATCAACTTTTGAGGGTACTAAGTTCGAAACTGAAAATTTCTGTGTGCGTTTTCCTGAGACCAGTAACGAACAATAAAAAGAAAAGAGGACTCGATGATAACTATTTAAAAAAAAATTCAAATAGCACTTTAAGACCCAACAGTGCAGTATGAAATCACACAGCTAAATGAGCTCTGGTGATTGTGCCATGCCGAAAATATCAAGTCAGGCGATTGTAATCCGCCGCGCCGCTGATCAGCCAAAAAGTAAGCGGGAAGCGGTGTTGCCATTTATAATGCCTATGTGTAGTCTTCTATTCGCCAACCTGTATAGTTTATGTAAAAAAATATGATTACCATTACTGAAGCTTAACTTCGCTATATAATAAGAGTATACTGGATCTTATTACCGAATCCGATGTTGGAGATGTAAAATCCAAGAATGGAAATACAGAGCAGAGTAAGGGCTCGTTACAGTACTTACTACTAATTTACGGCTTTTAGTATACAGCTAAAATACCTAAATCTTCTGGGTTTTCAAAAGAGCCTTTATAGCAAAAATTCGTTAATAAGGTTAACAAAAAGGTTTTTGTTAACCTTATTAACAAAAAAGGTTTTACCACAAACTCAATATTTTAACTGGTGAATCACAACTGGAAAATTTCTTTCTTGGATGCCAAAACATCCATGCATTAACATGTAGCACAAATTCATACGGCCAAGTTAAAGAAGCAACGGCAATTCCTCGATTCTCCAATTCCCCACTAAGAGGGGCAATGCAATACGCTGAATATCGGGCATGTCTATATTCAATTTGGGTTGACTTAAGTCAGTAGTGGAGAATAGAAGAAACGCTATCATTCTGTTTTTAGATTGTCATCTAGAATTGTTATTGCAAGTCAATACTATGACTTTCGCACTTAAGACCTTAGCTGGGCAAGCCAGTATATTGGAGCCATTATTTTTTACAATTTACACTGATATTCTAATGTACTTTCTAAAATGTAATGCCATGGATTACGCTCATAAGACTCAAATATATATCTTGCTTTTTATTGCAATTTAATACAGTGACTTTCGCATACGCACAAGTGCTTTGTTGACCGAGCCAGTATACAGGGTGTCCAAGATAAGGATCCTAAGCATGGGGATCTCGGTACCTGTTGGAGATACAGCTTCGGTTAAATTAGGAAAAAGTTGTGCACTTTGAAGCGTATTTACATGCTGTTGAGAAACTTCAAAAATTTCCATGGCCTGCTGAGATATTTGGAAAAAACGGAAATTTGCCAATATCGATTTTATTTTTTCCTGGCTTTATTTTAAAAGATATCAAAAAACTATTGACACTTTCTCATTGACACTTTTGATGTAGTACGTGATGGCGCTTTTAAATTTTATATCCGACGTTTCGTTTTTGAGAAACCATCATCAACTTTATTTTTTTATATGGCGCGAAAAGAAAGTACACCCTGTATCTGATTCCATTTTTTATTACAAATTCATTTTTTTGTTAGTTAAAAGGAAGAATACAATTTTTCTTTTTTTTTAACATATTATTAAGTAGGCTTTGGAAACAAATGCTTTGTTTTCTTTTTTATCCATCATCAAAACACTAAACTGTAATTTGTCGATCTTGCTCGCAATTCGTGTTAATACTCAACTACGATTCAGTGAACACGTAAGGATATTTACGCAAAGGGCATTTTCTAGGTTGAAAATCACAGAACATATACGTTTCTCTTCACACTAATTTATTAACGTGAATATATCGAAAGCTTTCCATACAGTAATTTATGACTTCTTACTCAAAAAAATAAACATTCATAGATTTAGAGAAATTGCAAAAAGTGTGGTCCGATTATATTAGAGAAAAACAAACCACCTGGTGGTTTGTTTTTCTCTGATTATATGTCCCTGTTAAAATTGCAAAAATAGGAAGTTAATAAAGGACAGAAAACTTTTAATAAATTTGCATAAGTCTATTTATTTATTTAGTCCTCAGTTTACTTTGTCATTTAAACGAATAAACAAACAAACAGATAACCTTCATGTCAACATGATATTTTGCTCAATATTACATGCCTTAGTCCAGGTTATATAATTTGGGTTGTAAAGAATTACGTACACACATTGCCAAATTCGTGTTTGTATCACATTTTCAAGTATAAAAACAAAAATTAATTATAATAATAGACTACTGAAACAAAAGAACAACATTGCTGGTAAATTAATTTGTTAATTAGATTTGGTTATACGTACCTGATATATAAATAGACATATTTATTATATTTTTAGTAGTGGTATAATTACTTTATCAATTACAAAACTCTTCAAATATATCATTTACAGAAGTACATTATAGATTTGTGATAAGATTTGTGATATTTATTTAACTAATTAGAGTAGATAGTGGAGATATTAACTTGATGATGTCATCGATTTTGTAGCTATTATAAAACTTCTGCACTATTCATTTTCACATTCGTTTTAGCATACTATATCCCAAGAATATAAATTAAGTGTTCACGCAGAACTTGATCAACATTTTGTGGATGTGCCAAAAATTTAAATATCTCCACAACATTTATATGGATGATTAATTAGACAATAGACAATAGCATTTTATTGCTTCTAAAGTAGTACAATATATGTTTATAGCAATAGCGTACAGGCGTTGCAAAAAAAAATATAACGTTTACAAAAAAATACAGTTGTAAAATAGGTAATGACGCAGAATTATTTAATATAAAAAACTAAAACAGTGAGGTAAAAAAATTGGCTATAGTTATAAGTTATAGAAACTAATCGCTAACCTATGTATATAATTACATAAACCAAAACTATATTATGTGTATCATAAGAAATTATTGGTTTTAAATCTTTTAGTTTGGAGAAAAATATTTCAACTTGAGCACTAACCCCAATAAATCAATCTCTAATACAAAAAGAAAATTAAATAACTCATTAGTGAAGCTTCTAAGTCGCAGAATATTTAAAAAGTAATGTACAACAGCTTTAACTTTTTGAGGTATTATGTTGTTTAAGAAGCATCAAAAGTTATGCACACTAAATACAACCTCATCAGAAGAAATTAGACCTTGACGAAGAGGAGCACACTCAAAAAATATGTGCTAAAAGGTCTGAGTGCACATATCATCAAAATCTATAGAGTAAGAAAATCCATAAAAAGTAGCCTTAGAAAAGGACAACTGGCAGTCCGTACTTGGAAAAGAAACTTTAAATACTTAAACGAATTTCCCTTGAATTCTAAATAGTTTTTTGGCTTTTGAACATTTCAAAAATCGTTATAAAATAGAGAAAATGCTGAAGCAGATGCCAATTCAAGGTGTTTTTGAATACAGACCTGTTTAAATTTATCCAACAACAAAACCTTATTATTTTTTAGATAGGTGCTCGATATAAATGGCAATCCAAAATCAATTTTTGAAAAAATTAATTCTTTACTTGCTGAATTCAATTAAACGAAGGGTCAGGGTTTTCAAGTTCCAGTTATCTCTTATAGCAGATTTGTGCGTATTTGGAGGCTTTCATAGGTAAAAGTTTGACTAACGACTTAATAGGTAATTTAAAAATAGTTAAAAAAAGATGTGTTACTCCAAATTCTAGATGCACAATGCTGTCAGATGTATTAGCAGGCAAAAAAAAAACAACTTTTTGATAAAACTGACCTGTATACTTCCCAAAACCTCAGTGTAGCGCAAACTCCAAATTGCAACATTATCAAATAAGACACTCACGATAAGTGAATTATATTGTCATCTTTGCCGACCAACTAGTATCGGTAGGCTTGGCCTTAATACCGCGAATTAAATGTTATCGTGACATATTTCTACCACTGTTATCTCTCTTATATTAGGATTTTATATCCCTAGAAATGTTCTTTATTTTAGCGTTTCAAATCTTGTATGTAGAAAAGTCCACTTAGATTAATCTGAAGATCCCTAAGCATACTCTGTAAATGTGAAAGTTCTTAAAGATCATCTTGTAGAAACGTTTCTTGGAGTTACGAAATCTACTTTTAGCAACTAAGGTCCAAGAATCACCGTATTCAAAGTTTTGAAACCTCAATATTTTAATACTCGTATTGGAGTGGTATCAATATTTTAATTCATTCGCTCACTGTTGGACATATTTTAGGCAACATATTAAAATCGTTTGCCTATTTAAAAGGATTTCTGAGGGTGGTGATATATGAAAAAAATTACGTGATCGTGAGAAATCCTGCATCAAATGGCAAACATATTAACGAAACACGTCTATGACTCTTAATAAAACGAATCATTCCTTAAATGTTCCTGGATAGATATTTTAGAGCGTTCCTTATGTTCTACGTGATATTTGGTAATCATTCGTGGTATGTGTTATTCTATGAAGGATATTCCAGTGTGAATCTAGTTCCTAGAATCTAATTCCAGCGTGAGACTAACGCATTGAAAGTAGCGGCATGTTAAATAATTATATCAAATAAGTCGAAGCAAAAATTGTAATTCGACATCTTAGAGACCGCACTTTAGTTATCTAATTTATTACCATCGGCCTCTCTTAAATTTTAATGGTGTTAATATAAACACAGACGATGGATATTTTTTTTGGCTTTCTTGTCTTAAATAGTTAGTGCCTTTAGAACCGTTTTCAATAGAAGATAAAACAATCTGCGTGTTTTATTTCGTACCCATCCTATTATATATTAATATGGCAAAACAAAAAAACATAACCAAAACAAAAAATTGAAGGAAAGAAAAATTAAAAATTTTAAGGATCAAATCAGAAGGGCTAAGAAGAAAAATACAAATCTCAAGAATTTTCAAAAACGTTTCTATTTTTTATTAAAGATGTAAAACAAAAGTATATTTATTAACAAACACGTTAACTTATAATTTCCTACTTATAACACTTATGTCTATATTGCTTTTCATTTTATAAGAGTTTTTAATTTTTAGGAAGAACATATGAAGGCATGAAAACTGTCTTTCATATAATTAATAATTAAATATTTTATTATTACGTGTTCTTTACATAAACAGCCCTCCGTAAATCCTTATTACACTTCAGAAACTGTCACAAAGACGCCTTTATCTACAAGGTAGAAGGATACGAGCGAAGTTAATTAATACAAAAGATTAAAAAAAATATTAAGTTTTTTCAACAATGCAGTTATGTGAGTCAAATGCTTTAGTGAATTCCCTATATACTACATGTTCCTAACTTTTTGTGCGCAGAAAATAGATAAATTCTGAGAGGTTATATGATCTTTTGAGAAAAATATAAATCGACCATGGAAATTAAATTGAATACAGTACATTACAAATAATTTCTTTTGTATTGAGATCAATATGAAAAAGCAAATTTTAACAACAAAAATACTTGCAGTCTAAAAATTGTAAAATCAGAAAGTATAGTAAGAAAGTAATAGAAGATTCTTTTCAGTAGACTAACTTCTAAAGGGGAAAAACGACTCATAATTCATTAATTTCAATTTATTTAGACTGTTTCTAATAACTCATTAGTTTATAAATATTTAGCTAAATATACATTTGAGTTAAACGTGTATAAATAAAAAAATTGTTTTTCAGTAACGCAGGTGTTTAATTTTTAACATGTCTTTCAAAACCTTTAATATTTTTAAAAGTATCCAAAAAAATTCCGCTATTCATGATAAAATTGAATAATATAAACATCAGAAAGGAACATTCACACCAAAAAAAAAACACATACATCTTTGTTTTTTGTATCTTAAATAAATAATACATTGAAAAGAAGAATAACCTATCAGCAGATACCCACTTCAACTTTAAAGTTTCAGTAAGGACGCTTATTGTATACAGGGTGTTTCAGAACTATGGGATCAAACTTCTGGGGGTTGTTCAGTGCAACAGAAGAATCTATTTGAGTATAGGAACCCATGTCCGGAAATGCGTCACTACGCCACTACGGCCCTAAGACGCGTTAAAATTTATAAAAAACATTAATTAGGTACCTAAATAGGATCTGCTGCATTTATTTTTACCTTTTGTACCGGGTGGCCAACTAAGAATGGACGTCGGCGATATCTCACGCCCTAATAGTCGTAGCGCCTTGAAAAAAAAAAAATTGTAATAAAAGTGGCCAAAAAAAAATGCTGGAAATTATTTTGAAGTTCATTGGTCAACCGCAAGAGGACGCCACAGCTTCTTTAAATCTTAAAATTGCATTTTTGCCAAAAAACCTCCAATAATGGACACCTCAAAATATCATATTATTATTCTAGGAAGATTTTCTCACAAAAAAGTTTCTACAAAAATTTCTGTCAGTTGTCAAATAAAGTGGTGGGGGGCGTTTTTAGCTTCAATAAAGAAAACAGCTGAAAATCAGCTATGACTGGACCGATTTTTTTTAAACATATTTTTGTTTTAAGTCTTTTGTTGCCTTATTTTTTCAACCAAAAGAAAAATCAATTTACTTCTCCTAAAATCCGCTAGAGGGCGATGACTTGTGACTAACCCTTTCTGACGGATTATTTCAAAAAACTCAAATGCAACTATATATATTTTTTTACGTCATTAAAAGCGGGGAAGAAAACCAAAGAAAGTGGTGAAAACTACACTTCGATATCACTTGTTAAACTAAACTTATTAAGAAAATAGTGTCCATTCGAAAATAAAAGTGATAAAAATGGCCATAAATCACTATTTGCTTAGACAAGCTGAATAAACTCGTATTAACTAAGTATTTAAAAAAAAAACAAACTCAGTAGTGTTTTAGAAAATCTGAGATATAGAATTGATCGTTATACGTTTATTTATACAGGGTGTTAACTAAATAAAGTTGGCCAAATTGGCCTATTTTGGGAAAACTGTGCATACAGTTTATAGTTGTTCTACAGGAAAGTTTTGAAAATTTGGCACCATACCATACCATAGAAAAGTTAATTAAAGATACAACAATAAAATAATTTGACACTTGTAACAATTTTGATGATACCGGATGTAGATGAAAACTTGCTTATTTTAAATAGAACACTCTATAATATGTTATTTGATATTTAAATTCTACATACAATTTTAAGAAATCTTAGGTGGTATAATAAATAATATGTTATACACATAATTTATTTAGTGCCTCCCCAAATGTTCAAAATGCATTCCATCATTTTCTATGCACTGAATCATCTTTTGTTCGGTAGACAGAACTGCAGTCTCTACCTCAGCAAATGAGAGAGTCTGCATGCAATCCCTAATCCGGCCAATCATATTTTGTAGCGTCGTAGGTCTTGTTGCAAAAACAATTTCTTTAACTCGACCCCATAAATAAAAATCCAGGCACGTTAGGTCTGGTGATCTAGCCGGCCATGGAAAGGTACCGCCCCGTCCTATCCATCTACCAGGGTAGGTAGCATCTAAAAACTCCCGAACATTTCGGGCGAAATGTGCTGGACAGCCATCGTGCTGGAACATCATTCGTTGGCGAATTTCAAGTGGCACATCCTCTAATAAAATTGGCAATTCCTCCCTTAAAAACTGCAAATAATTTGCACCATTTAGTGCGTTGTTAAAAAAAAATGGGCCGATAGTTCGACCTCCTAATATTCCTGCCCAACAATTTAAAGACCAACGGCCTTGATGCTGGACTTCTCGCATCCAGTGCGGATTCGTTGGTGACCAGTAATGAATATTGTGGAGATTCACGCCTCCATTGCTGTGAAATGTAGCTCATCTGTCCACAATATGTTTGAAAGCACCTGAGGATCCTCTGCAATCATACCCAAAAGCCAGTGACAATGGTCTAGCCTTCGGTCAAAATCTTGTGCACTTAATTCTTGATGCAGGACTAAATGATATGGATGAAACCTGGAACAAGATGATGACTGCTGATTCAACAGAATAGACCAATCTGGTGCTTTTCGTGTAAAATTTAATTAATTTTACATTTAAAGCATCAAAAAATGAACTCTCATTGGGAAAATTAAGTCTCATCGCGTATAGTGAAGATTAATATCCAAAAGATCGCTTACCTGTACTCCTTAAGAATATTCTGAACAGTAGTTCGACTTACTCCCAGGTCGTGCGCTATTGTTCTAGTACTTAAGTGAGGATTAAACTCGACGTAGGCTAAAACATTTATTATGTTGTCTTCGGTGCGTCCCCTGCGTTGTCTCCGAAATACGGGCAGCCGAACGTTTCCAGTCGTTCGCAAACGATGTGTGATTCGAAGAAAACATTTTGCAGTAGGATGGCGTCTATCAGGATACTGATGCGCATACACCCTTGCAGCAACTGTGGCATTTCTCATACATTCAAAATAAGTACCTATTATGTCAAACGCCTCTTCGTTTGTGTAAAGCATTGTTAAACAAAGCAATACGAAAAACAGAGATAAAAAGTTAAGGAACAAAAAACTTGAACAAAACACAAAAAACCGAAACAAAACAGGAAAAACTGGAACAATACGAACAACTGGCACAACACGAAAAAGTGAAACAACACGGAAAACTGGAAAAACAAAGTTCACAATACGGCGAACTAACAAGAAAACTATTGGATGTTATTAGCGAGACTTAAAAACGCTTTAACAATCCCAAGAAGAGACGCTAAAATGACATTTAACTGAAATATTTACATATTTTGCTTCCATGGTTACCTGCCACTTTTGTTTCCATAGCCTACTAACTCAACTTTCCTATGCACAGTTTTCCCAAAATAGGCCCATTATGTCAACTTGGTTTAGTTAACACCCTGTATAAATAAACGTATAACGATCAATCCTGTATGTCGGATTTTCTAAAAGAGTACTATGAGTTTGTTTGTTTAAAAAAATACTTATATAAAAGGAGTTTATTCAGTTTGTCTAAGCAAATAGGAGTGTATCGCCATTTTCGTCATTTTTATTTTCGAAGGGACACTTTTTTTATAACTTTTGTTTAAGAAATGATATCGAAGTGCCGTTTTCACCAGTTTCTTTAGTTTTCTTCCCCGCTTTTAATGACGTAAAAAAATACATATAGTTGCATTTGAGGTTTTTGAAATAATCTGTCAGAAAGGGTTAATCACAAGTCAACGTCCTCTAGCAGATTTTAGGAAAAGTAATTTGAATTTTTTTTTTGGTTGAAAAAATAAGGCAACAATAGACTTAAAAAAAAATATGCTTAAAAAAAATCGGTCCAGTCATAGCTGACTTTCAGCTGTTTTCTTTATTCAAGCTAAAAACGCCCCCACCACTTTATTTGACAACTGACAGAAATTTTTGTAAAAACTTTTTTGTGAGAAAATCTTCCCAGAATATTAATATAATATTTTGAGGTGTACGTTATTAAAAGTTTTTTGGCAAAAATGCAATTTTAAAATTTAAAGAAGCTGTGGCGCACTCTAGCGGTTGACCAATAAACTTCAAAATAATTTCCAGCATTTTTTTTTGGCCACTTTTATTACAAAATTTTTTTTTTCAAGGCGCTACGACTATTAGGGCCTGAGATATCGCCGACGTCCATTCTTAGTTGGCCACCCGGTACATGATACTATAACAACAATTGTTTAAAATCAACGCTTATCAATGTCAATTCTCAATGTCATATTTAAAAAATTTATAGCTTACAATTCTTAAACATTTATTGCTAATGGAAAACTTTACCAATCAAGAATTGGCAGATATGCATTTGGCATACGGAGCAACAAACTGCAATGCACAAGCAGCTTCGCGGTTGTATCATGAACGTTATTCCGAATGACAGCATCCTGGATACAAAAAGTTTATTGCGGTTTATCGGCGGCTCGCTGAGACAGGTATGTTTAAGACCAAGATGCATGATACTGGTGTTGCTCGAATTTAAAGAAGAGGTGCTTCAGCGAGTTGCCGATGAACCATCAAATAGCACACGTGACGTCGCTAAGAATATGAATACGAATAACGCTTCTGTCTGGCGGGTACTACACGAGCAACAACTCCATCCTTACCACTTAACCACTTACAGAAAGTTCAAGGTATGACTGCAGCCGATTATCATCCTAGAGTTCAATTTTGTCGATGGGTTTTGGATCACATCATTGCACAACCAAATTTTTTACGATATGTTTTGTGGACTGATGAAGTCCCTTTCACAAGAGACGGTATTTTTAATAGTAGGAATAGCCATGTTTAGGACGAAGAAAATCCTTATGCAAATTTTCCAAGAAAACATCAGCGGTTTGGGCACCGTTGGATTGCCAGAGGTGGAGCAGTTTCTTGCCCTCCTAGGTCACCCGATTTATCGTCGCTCAATTTTTTCTTGTCGGGACATGTAAAGTCTTTAGTCTACGAAAGTCCAGTAGAATCAGAGCTAGACTTAATTGGACAAATAATAGCAGCATTTGAAATCATTCAAAACGAGGATCAAATTTTTAGTGTAGTCCGCCGAAATCATGTGCGGCGTTTAAATCGGTGTATTGAGGTTGGAGGAAGACATTTTGAACAATTGTTGTGATGGTATCATATACAAAAGGTAAAAATAAATCCATCAGATCCTATTTAGGTAATTAATATTTTTTCTAAATTTAAACGCGTCTTAGGGCCGTAGTGGTGTAGTGTAAAACAATTTCCGGAGTAGTAACACATTTCCGGACATGGGTTCCTAATACTCAAATGGATTCTACTGTTGCACTGAACAACCCCTAGAAGTTTGATCCCATAGTTCTGAAACACCCTGTAGATATGCAATGAATAACAGCTGTATATAATTTAAATCACTAATACAGTGCGTCCCAAAAGTTATGTCTAAATTTATTTAAAATTAAGCGATGCGTTTTTTGCCAAAATTGCACGGACCCGTCGATTTTTGTTCATGTTGCGCTTCTTTGCAAGTAAAATTTGTATAGGGATCCCCAAAAATAAATTTCAACCATCACCTTTATTTTTTAAATGAAAAGACTTTTTTCTATTTAATTTTTAAACTTCGCGCCGAATTCTACGCAAGTTTCATGCATTATGCCCAATACCTAAACTCAACAGTTATCGAAAAAACACGGCCGAACATTATTATTGATAGTCGCACCTTGTCTCTGAGAATTTTTATAAACAGAGCAAATTTCCATTCATTCATAATGTTGGCTGGTGACCGTGTATTTTCATAGAAACTGTATAACACTTGTACGTCAAATAGATACTGTCAAGTGTGCGAGCTAATTTGCGGTTTTCACAATCGTGAAATTAACGAGACAAAATAAGAATTACAATAGAAATAAATATAACTATTTCTATTGTATATACTGGAATATCTCTATTATTTAATTTCTATTTTATATAAGTACATGGTTGGGTTTGGTAATAAAATACGTACTTAAAAAGTTGATGCTCAATTATTCGATGTTAATACTAATCGTCCCCCGATATGTCAAAATGTAGTGAGTAGAATAGAGGCTAAACTTAGAGAATTCGGTCATGTTAGAGAGTTACGTAAGTCTGGTCGAGCAGCTCGAGATGAAAATGAACAACTTAACGTTTTGCATTCTTTGAAAGAAAATCCATGCAATCCTCTGCTGAAATCTGAAGTTCACCCAATAGTTAAAAATCACAAATATCACCCATATAAAGTTATTTTAGTGCAAGAGTTATTTGAGGACGATTACGATAAGCCAAATGAGTTTTGTGTAAACGCTTGCAAAACATGTGCAATCCAAATAATAATTTAGTAGCAAATATTATTTTTTCCGATGAAGCCACTCCTTGCATTTCCATGACAAAATTGTCGATATTGAGAAACAGAAAATCCGCATTGAATGATGGAGGTAAACGCCAGTATTCTCAAAAACTAAATTTGTGGTGTGGAATAGTGGGCGGAAAAGTAATAGATCCATTTTTCTTTGAACAGATTTTAACGGGATAAGTTTACCTCGATTTTCTACAGTTTGAATTAGTTCTAGAATTACTAGCCTTATTTCCAAATCCATTGGAGCCAGACTATCCTGATAAGGAACTAATTTCCTAGGAAGACAGTGCTCCTCCGTACTATGTTGCCACTGTGCGTACATTTTTGGAAAAATTCTTTCCCAATTAGTAGATAGCAAGTAGAGGACCCATCGAATGGCCTGCTAGGTCGCCTGATCTAACACCAATGGACTTTTTTTGTGGGAATACCTCAAATTAAAGGTATTTCTTAATAGGCCAAATAATCTAGACGACTTAAAAGAAAGAATTTACAGAGAAGTGGATGCCGTAAGTCGGGAAAATGAATGAAAATATGTAACGAGAGTTTATTGATTGCCTTGGATATTATTAAGCCGTGAATAGCAACAATTTTGAACATTTTAATTAATTTTTGTCCTTTTTTTCATTTGTTACATAAACCGTATTTTTTTCGATAACTGTTGACTCAGGTACAGGACATGATGCCTGAATCATTCGTAGAATTTCGCGCGAAATTTAAAAACGAAATAAGGAAAATGTGCTGTCATTTGAAAAACAGAAATTAACAGTCGAAATTTATTTTTGAGCAACCCTGTATATACAAACTTCACGTACCAAAAAACGCAACTTGAAATAAAAATCTACGGGTCGCACTGTATGTAGCACTAGTATACAGGTTGGGGAGTTAAAGAGTATGCATTGTCTCGCTGATGAGCCGCTGCCTACGGTCGTCTGATAGGTATTTGCTGTTTTTCTTGTTTACAGAATCATAATTATGATATCGGTATACCTCATTTTGCTGTGCGACTGCACTTTGCACTATTGATCTTTAAAGAATTATTCTTTTTTTCTTAAATTATTTAGACTACTCATCAACTACTTCTTTCGAAAGAATTTAAATTATTAAATCTTTTTATGGAGGCCATTCGTCAATATACTTGCAAGTAGATATATTCCTAAAAAAACAATTTTAAATGGTAAGATTGGCCTATTTTTAACAATACGGTCCTGCTCATAATACGGTTATGGTAAAAAAAAACTGTAATAAATACATTTCCTAACCATTTTATTAATGCGACTTGTCGATAATAAATACCCTCCTAGGTTTCCAAATTTGTCCCCAAATGACTTTTTTTTTGGTGTTATATTAAGCAGACGCTTTACAAACACGAATTTAGTAGGTTAACAAATTTAGAGGAGTTGCTAGAGAAAAATGTTATATAAAATTGTTATTAATAATATAATTATTAACTTTTCTATGCAATACTCTATATGTTACTCAGTTTTTGAATTCTTTAGAATATTCTTCATATTTGATATACAATGTCCTATACCAATTTTCAACTATTTTGGAGATGTTTGATGTGATGATAAAATGGTTTCAGATTTATTGCAAAAATCAACATTAAAAGCAAAGAAAATTATTTGGTTACATGAATTCGTCGAACACCCTAAAAACTAATAAGTAATACTGTTTATCTTTTAATTAAACAGCAAAAAAACATTACTATCAATATAGGAGATTTTTGATATGCTCCCCAAGAGTGTCCTGACAACATCCTAATCTTAAATAGAAATTTCTTCTAACGTTACTTAATAATTATATCAGGCTTGACCAAACTAATCGCAACTATTATTCGGCTTTTTAAGGCAGCTTAAATTTTAAAAAATCTAATGATGTCAGATCAGGAATTCGTGCGGGCTATTCCATCGATGCGCGTCTCTCTATCCAATGATTTGAAAATTTTCATTTGAGGTACTGCCGGACATTAATTTTGTAATGGGGTAGTGCTCCATCTTTCTGAGACCCTAGCTGGAACTTGTAGATTGGCTGGATCAGGATATATGTTTGTCAAAGTTGGCCCGAAATTATTTTGGAGCAGTGTTCAATAATTATCACCATTCAAATTGCCATTGATGAACAAGGGACCTATGATATGATACAACAATTCATGCCCAAACATTGACCTTTTCAGGATGTTGTGTATGTTGTTCTCTCATCCAGTAAGGATTTTCTTTCAACCAATAGCGGCAATTTTTTCAATTAGTATGACGATGAAATGTAAAGACTCATTCATCATGTTCTGACTGGATCTCCTTGTGAAGAATCCAAAAGTTGATATTGGCCACTGCTACGTGACATAACCTGTATATTAAAAAAAAAATAGGCAAGTAAAAATATCTATCAACGCTTCTGAGCTGTTTTTTGAGAATACCCCTATTTATTTATTATGGAATTTATTTCATTTGGCTGATAGACACTGAGCTAGACACAAAGCCTGTATCAGAAAAACATTTTAAAAAGGCCTGAACTTTCTCGTAATATTTTGTAACATTTTATTGCAAGTAATACAATTACAATTACCCTATCCAAGTTAGACGCTTACTACTGTACTGAAAAACGACGTAGCAGACAAGTATCAAACTGCACGAAATACATGCGTGCGCAATGCCATATTTTGCCTTTAAGCACATCTCTCTGCGTATCGATTCCCCAACCTGTATACAACTCAAAGAGCAATAGACAAAAATGACTCATAAAGTTTAGTGCTCCATGCTCATATGCTACCATGCTCATACATCCTTGGAGCCATAACGCTTTAGATAATTCTTTGCATTCTAAAGATCATTTCTAAAGATAAAACGATGTTCATTGACCTTACATTCTCGAGTTCCCTGAGCTTCCATTTGTTTTAAGTATCTTGTGCATGCTTAATTATTAAATCTAAAGAGATTTTTCGTATATAAGATGCAAGAGTTAAGATAATCATTATTGTCCGGCAGTTGTAAACAAGTAAAACGGAGCGAGATTTCATTAAAAACGAGGGAAGCTTCTTGAATTTTTAATTTAATAACTTTTTTAATTAAGTTGGTCTTTTGCGTTGCATCAAACTGCCGTTGCAAGCACTTTATTCATATATTTCTTTTAAAATAAAATGAGAAACATAGCGTTTTCTACATGTTCTCATGCTCAATCCCCTATAGAATAATTTCTGGGTTTAACTGTCTTTTTTTTAATATGCCCGGTTTGCTTATTAAAAGTTTTTAATTGGCCTGGTAATCTTGTGTTTTAACTCAAACCATTTATTAAATCACGTACAATGCCATACAAAAATCCTTTTACATAGAGCCATAAAACAATATTTTTCAAATAAGTAAATTGCTAAAAAGTTACTATACCAGGAGCTTTTAAAAGCTATCAACTTGTTGTTTCTTTAAACAAAAACTACTTTAAGCATCTTTTAACTGGTGGATAATTTACCGGAAATTTATCTAAAGGAGAAACTAATTTAAATTGCGGGAAATTTTAAAGAAAAAAAGTATGAAGGGCGTGCGTTCACGGTATAAAATAACAGAGTGAACGCCACGAGATAATGAGTTTGAGTCAACGCCTCTTGCTTGGGGTTAACAGACGTTTTCGCGCCTCTTGACGCTACTCTCGTGAAACTTCTCGCAGTACAAAGGATTTTTTTGTGTTCCTAGTAAGGGCTTTGTCTTTTGTTCAATAGGTAACGAACCATACTTTGATAACGCTATAGTTTCAATAACGACGACGACTTTTATTGACTTTAATTGAGGACAGTCAGAAGCCAAGCAACAATGTGAAATCGTTTATATAGCATCTTTTTTGAATGTCTTTTAGAAATCTTATTAGTTTAGAAAATCATTAATTTTATTGAATTTTAAAATACAGTGAATATTTTGCTGGATTCCCTAGATAAAGTGATCTAGGGAGTCTAAAGGTATTTTATGCGAAGTAAGCATGACTAATGGGGAAAAGTTATGCGTGGGCGAAAGATCTGGCGATGGAAGAATATTGAAATCTTGAACGAATTGTAGTATAACGAATGCAATATGGGATCGAGCAATATAATAATAATAATAATAATAATAATAATAATAATAATAATAATAATAATAATAATAATAATAATAATAATAATAATAATAATAATAATAATAATAATAATAATAATAATAATAATAAATATTTTTTATTTGCACAGAAGAAACAAAAAAAATATTTAAGTTTACAAAATCTAGCAATAAATTTACGCAAATAAAAGGCCTACAAATTCAGAATTCTGCCATGGCAGATTCTGGTCTTTAACATTGTGGCCCCACACTTCATTAAAAAAAATGCTAATTTTAGTAACGCTCATTAACAGTAACGCTTAACTAATAACTGATTAAATACAGCTTTTTCTTTAATCATATCTAATAAACCTACATATAAGAGTTCTAAATTCTAAATTTGACAGTTTAACATCAAGCAAAACGATACACATTGCAAATACCCAAAAAACAGATTAATCTTTTTGTTAAATAACAAAAAATAGAAAAATTATTGCAGACAATAAATAAATAAATAAAATGATCCCAATACCAAAAATTGTAATAAATTACTCAAGAAAACAACCATTCAAAAAGTTAAAAAAGAAGAACTTAATTTATATACCCTGCTGATTCATTAGATGTACAATCATCCTATTACGAAAAGTATTACAAGAAATTGATAATTGGTCCGGATCCAAATTTAAAGAATTTATTTGATAAGCAAAATTGTAAGAAAATGATCGTTTAAATAACTGTGTTTTATATCTCGGAATGAGAATAGTATTTCTTCTTAAATTTAAATGGTGTACATCATTTCTAAAAGTTTTTTTTTGATAGAGATAGGGCGGACTACGATATATTAAAATTTTATAAAAAAATGTTAAAGAATGAGCAATTCTTCGATTATGCATATTAAGCCATCCAAGTTCGAGAAGTTTATGGGAAATGCGGTTTCTCCTGCGAATGCCAAATATTAGTCGAATGCAAGAGTTTTGGAGCTTTTGTAGTCTACCCCTATCCTCATAATCAAGACACCAGCCATACACTACATCACAGTAATTACATTGTGAAAGGACCAATGAATCACATAAAAGCTTTTTAATATCTTTACTTAAATAGTATCTATGCAAATAAATTAATTTCAAAGCAAGATATGCATTTTTAAGAATATTAGATACGTGATGTTTAAAACGAATATTATTATCTACTATAAGGCCCAAACTCTTACATTTGTCAACAACTGGAATTCTTTCGTCCCCCAATTTAATGTTTATACCATTTAAAATATTATTTACATTAGTTCGATTACCTATGAATATTATAGATGACTTCGAAGGATTTAATTTTAATAAATGCTTTGAAAAAACATCATAAATAGCTTGTAAATCTTGATTAATTTTAAACTCAGCCATTTTAAAATCTCCTGGTAAAAATGAATAATATAACTGCGTGTCGTCTGCGTAAAAATGATGGGCACAATGCTTTAATTGAAGATAAAATCTAGACGTGTAAATTATAAAAAACAAGGGTCCTAAAATACTACCCTGAGGCACACCACTTTCAACTTCCAAAGGATCAGATATTTCGTTATCTATTTTAACACGTTGAATCCGATTATTTAAATAAGAGGCAATTAAATTAATAGCAGCATCAGAAAAACCAATATAATGAAACAAAGACTTTAAAATTGAGTGGCTAACGAAATCAAAAGCTTTAGTATAATCCAACAATACCAGAGCAGAAATCTTACCATCATCCCTAGCCCGAATTACGTTATCAATAACGTTCGCCATAGCCGAAGTACAACTATAATTTGTTGTAAATCCAGATTGCTTAGGTGATAAAATATCATCATTATTATTAAGAAAACTACGAATTTGAGAGTCTAGAATGCGTTCGAGAATTTTTGAAAACGTTGGTAAAATACTGATAGACCTAAATTGACTAAAATCTGTTGGATTATGCACTTTCGGCAATGGCAACACAAAGGCTTTTTTCCAGCATTTAGGAAAGTAGTTTTTATTAATACACTCGTTAACAATATGTAAAATAAAGGGTATAATAAAAGGACAGCATAGTTGAATTAACGTAATATTAAGATTATCCACCCCGAATGCTTTAGACTTAATACGTAATATAATTGCAGAAATAGTATTATAATCAGTGGGATGAAAAGAAAACTTATTTAAGGTTGGTAATGCATTCTGATTATAAAAATTAATTAACTCATCACAATTATCAATATTTGTCACTCTTCTACTATCTATAAAATATGAATTAAAATTGTTGGTATTTACAAAAGATTTAGGAATTTGCTTCTGCTTTAAAGGTAATATTTTTCCTAGTTCACGCCACTTGTCCTTGTATGTACAATTCTCAAATTTATCACTATAAAAAGCCCTTTTTTCCGCTCTAATCGCTGTTGTTGTATAGTTTCTAAGCTGTTTGTAATAATTCCATTTAGCTGGCAGTTTAGTTGTTTTAAAATCCTTTAATGCCTTATTTCTTAATTTTTGCAATAGTTTAATATTATCTGTCAGCCACGGAGAATCTTTTTTTTTTCGAACAACTATAGTTTTAATAGAAGCATGCTTGTCGAACAATTCGAGTAAGTTATTGTTTAAAAAATGTGTCTTATCATCTATGGATTCGAATTCATATATTAAATGAAATGGAACAGCCTCCAAATCCTCTTGAAAGTTGTTTAGGTTTATATCTTTTAAGGATCTATAGGATACAATGTGCGGTTGTACAATAGACTCCGTCACATTAAATCCACAAAAAACGCCAAAATGGTCAGAAAATGTAGAGCTTATTATGCCAGATTTCAAAATGCCAACATGATTTGTAAAAATAAGATCTATAATTAAACTAGTGTTGTTGGTCATACGAGTATGCTCGGTTATAAGTTGCTTCAAATCGAAAGTTTCACACAAAGAAATAAGCTGAGTTGCATGACTGTAATTTAATTTAGATATATCAATGTTAAAATCACCTAGACACGTTATATTATTAAAATTTGAAAAAATGTCAATTAGTGTTTCCTCTAAAGTTAAAAAAAAAACTCTGAATATTTCAACTTGGAGGCCTATAGACTATGCCGAAAATGTATGGCTCCTTACTAATAAAAATTTTTACCCATAAACTTTCAAAAAAATCATGACTTTCAGATAAAATAATTTCATATGATAAACCATTCCGGACATAGGCAACAATACCACCACCCCTAAGGTTTTGACGATCATTTCTTATTAATTGATAATTACTGATCTGCATTGCACTACTATCAATATTAAGACTAAGCCAACTTTCGGTGACTGCAATCAGGCTAAAGTCCTTTTTACAATAATCATTCTTAAAATCCTCAAAATGAGCCAGCAGGGATCTAATCTAGTTAATATGTGCTATTTTTAACGACATAAAATATTGCGATTAGTTATAAGTTTTTAGGAACAATATATACTTAGTTGTTGCAGATTTAGGTACTTACTAGTTATGTAAAAAGTTAGTTTAATAATAATAATAAAGAATAAATATAAGGATTATACCTACACCTACACCAAAACCAAAAGAAAAAAAAAACTAGTTTGTCGTAAAGTTAAACAAAAAGAGTTTAGTAAGCCAATCATATATAAAAAAGTACCTGATGTTTCGGACTTGTTCTTAAGTTATTCAGTCCCAACATTGCTTTTAAGGTTGATTAAATCACTTTCCGAGACTACACGATGCACCGAACCATCACTTGTTTTGACATAAACATTGCCACTAGACACCCACGCAAATTTGTTTGTAAAAAGGTTTATTGCTCGGTCTAATAAAGTAAGCCGTAATTTAGTGAGATCCTCCTTAATGTAAACACCGGTGTTTTTTAACATTTTTCTGCTTTTGAGTACCGACAAACGGACATCAGCAGTAGAAAACCGTACAAGCACTGCCGGCGGTTTACGGCCCGGAATTTTTGGCGAAATTCTGTGACATTTTTTTATTTCGCTACCGTTAACCTGCAATTTTAGTTTATTATTTAATATAGACAGTACGGTTTCTCTGACATTTTCATTTCGGTCATGTTTGATGCCGAATATATGGACATTGTTGCTGCGCATTGTTTGTTCTTGATTGTCTAGTAGAGTTCTAAGTTGACAGTTCTCTTCCTCCATCCGACTTAACCCTACTTTAAGGGCTGCGATTTCTTAGTTTTGAGCTTCTAGCTGTTCATCAAATTTTTCTCTTACTAATGCAGCTACTTTCGCAGCTATTTCAGAGAGAAATTTATCGTTAAACACACTAGAAATTATGGATTTTATTTCTCTCACATCTGTGAATATATTGTTGGAATCTAACATTATCCAGCCCAAATTAATATATGGTATAACAAACAATTTTCAGGATTTTGTGTGTCTTGAAATGTTTGAATTGGCCATGGCTTCTTTAACTTTTTCTGTCTTTGGAATTTTTGACATTGCTTGCTAATTAAAGAGTGTTCATTTAATTTACAGTGGATTCAAATTGAATTCATATTCATTGTCGGTTATACTTACTGAGCAATTTTTACATCGTTTCTTTCCGCGGCATCATTTATTTGTATGTCCAAAATTAAGACAGCTAAAACATATCGTAGCTGGACTATACCACGTTTCGACTTCATATCTTAGTTTCTAAATATATTTATATTGAGGTACTTGAAGACTGTCAAAAGTTACAAGAATTTGTTGTTTAGGAACCCTAACCGTTTTATCCTCATCTTTTATAATAGTTTTGTATCTTCTTTGCAGTGATTTTATAGGGATTGAAGACCTAATTGCACTAAATAATTAAATAAAAAAAAATAAATATTAAACATTAACGTCGCGGTACCATAGCGAATAAGTCGTGTTTATGTTTGATGCAAATTATTTGACAAAATTATAGTTTTTTGGCTAATTAATTAGAAGCTCATTGTTGAAGGTGCTTTGTACTTATAAATGTATTTACGGTGATATTATTATACAATCGTGGTAACAGTTTTTTTGGTTCCACTCATTTTGCCTGCTGCTGTGATTGATCTAGTAAAACTAACGAGTCATCTGTCCGCATTGCCAATTGTAGTTATTTATCACATGTTTTGTATATTTTACACTAAATTCCTATGGTCAGGTATAAATATATGGTCAACGACATGTATGGACTTTTAATGTGTTTGTCTAATGCTGGTTTGTGCATTGAGTCAACGAAGTAGCAAAGTAAGGACTTATTAATTTATTTTCGTTGTGATTTTGAGTTTCTTGTCATGGAACTGTGTAGCAGTTGCGACAAAGTAATTAAATTAGGAGCAATTTCCGTTGAATGCAGCTTGTGTCGTTCCTGGTTTCACAAAGGCTGCTCTAATCTTTCCAAAACCGAGTTTGACAAAATCTATGCGACTTTTACAAAGAAAAAAAGAAGAAGAGTCATGAGTAGAAGTGTAGTTCTTGTAGTACGGTTACCAACAGACGGTTGTCAAGTGTTGGTATTCATAATGATAATGAAATCTCTAGTTCTATAAAGACTGTTCAGGAAAATGTAGGAATGGGCGATATTTATTTATTTATTTATTTATTTACACCACTCCACAGAATAAATTCCAATTAATGAGTGGGAAAATTACAACAATAAATTACAAAACATAGGTATCTTAAGAAAATTAAAAAGAATACAATATTATCAATAATTACAAGCAAATGGTATTAAAAGAAATATAGACAAAGTAAATTAAAAGTAAAATAATATCACATCCGCGATATAATATCATAACCTGAGATTTTGTCTAAGAAAAATGCTTCCATTGGTGTTCTGATGAACGGCATTATTGAATTGCATAAACTTATTGTTTCTCAGCAATCAACAATTAATAAACTCGTGGAGGAATTACAGAAACTTCAAACATAAGAACGACCCTGCTCAACCAACAAATGATAAGATTAAGGATAGTAATTCCATTATAATTTCTGAGATAAATGATAGGAATGAGCGCAAAAATAATATTATGATGTTTAAGGTTCAGGAAAGTCATTCTGATGATATGAATAATAGAATTAGTCATGATAAGGAGTTCGTACTTGATGTTCTGTCCAATAAGTTGGGAATAGATCATATTGAGCCCTTTAAGGTCTATAGAATTGGACGTCGTGGAGCCAATAATAGGCCTATAAAAGTGTGCTTTAATAATACCGAGATTGTACAAAAATGTTTGAGAGAGAAAAAGAAATTAGGTGGTAGCGTAATTAGAATATGGTAATTAGAATGGATTTCACCAAATTACAGCGTGATGAAATCCGAGAAGTTTATGGAGAATCGGCAAAAAGAAAGGAAAAAGGTGAAGATTGATAGTGAAGTTTACCAATGGGGTTCCATCAATCTCTAAGAGAATTGTATGAGGTCCAAAAAACGATTAAGTAATTTCTTGGTAATGTATTGTTTTAACTCTGGGGGTATAAGGCCTAAGCTGAAGTATTTGAAGCAAACAATATCCGCATGCAGTTATGAGGTAAATTCGTTGGCTGAAACATGGATGTTTTCGGATATTTTGTCATCTGAATTGGAGTTTACGGCATATAAAGTATTTAGATGTGATAGAAGTGCCATAACAAGTGCTAAGAAAGATGGTGGGGGTGTTTTACTCGCTGTGAGAAAGGAGTTAAAACCGCGATTAATTAAACACTCTTGTTTATCGTTAGAGCAAGTTTTTGTTTCTGTACAACTTAATCTTAAGAATATTGTTTTTGGTGTAGTTTACCTGCCGCCAAAATCTGATATGGGTCAATACAGTGCTTTCTGTGATACAGTACTGGAGATCATTGAGGCCCATCCGAATTGCTTATTTAGTATTGCAGGAGACTTTAACCTACCTGGCTGCACTTGGTTTAATGAAAATCAAAATCTTAAAGTTACCTTTTCGGATGGGTGTTCGAATGTCGCACCAGCTTCACTGTTTGGACAGCTATTTAATTACTTAGATGGTAAATAAATGTTTCAGCTACCAAATCGGGAAGGCACATTTCTTGATCTTTGTATTTCTAATATTAATGGGTCTTCTGGATTGGCGGATAATTTTTTATTGCAGGTGACTGGCTCTCGCCACACTCCGTATGTATATGTCTTTTCAGTACCATATATGTCAAGGTCTCTGAAATATACAGTAAAGTTTTTTGACTTCAAAAATGCTGATTATGTATCGTTAAATAATTTCCTTGCATCTATCGACTGGTCCTTTATAAACAACACTTCCAATAAGAAGTCAAAAGAAGTTGAAAGGATCTCAATTGCAAAGTAATTACTTGGATTTTTCCGGTAACGGCTTCGGCAGTCATGCAATGTGTTGAGCGGTCAGTGTTACCGCGATTATATTTTTCGTACCTAGAATAATCTATTGTTAAATCCTAGATTATTCTGGAAACATGTAAGCAATGTTAAAAAGTCAAATATTATTCCTAAATATATGTTTTTGAATGATGAAACTAGTGATGAGGGTGGTGATACTGTTAATTTATTTGCCAAATATTTGTCAAACCTTTATTCTGATAAAGCATTTCAAATACTTGAATATTACATGACAGGGCTTGTGGATCAATTCGATGTCAAACTTGTAGAGTTATCTTTAGTAGAGGTTTTTGACGAGATTCTTAGCTTACAGAGCAAGACTTCTGCGGGACCGGATGACAGACCCAGCTTGCTACTCGTGAATGTGTATGTACTCTATCGAAGCCTATTTGCACTTTATTCAATCTGTCTTTAAAGTCGGGAGTATTTCCTTCTTTTTGGAAGAATTCGTATATTACGCCGATATTTAAGTCTGGTAATACTAGTGATGTCAGTAATTATTGAGGAGTTTGTATAGAGTCAACCTTGCCTAAACTTTTGGATGCACTTGTAACCAAGCAATTGTCATGGCAATGTAAAAGGCTTATTATTAACAATCAACGTGGTTTTCAAAAAGGTCGTTCCACTGTTACTAACTTTTCGAAATTTCGGATTTTTCGAAGGCGTTCGACAGAGTTAATCATGAGCGTCTACTAGAAAAGCTTTAAGCTTTGGGTTTTGGATTAAATGTTATTTGTTGACTAAGGGACTATCTACTGGGTAGATCGCAATGTATACGGCTTAATAACTTCTTATCTAGCAGGCTTTCTGTGCCATCTGGCGTTCCTCAGGGGTCACATGTGGGTCCGTTGCTTTTTACAATTTTTGTTAATGATATAGGATTATTTGTAAGAAATTATGAATTTCTATTATTCGCTGGTGATTTAAAATTGTTTTTGTCTATTGATTCAAATGTTCAATGTCAATTATTACAGGATGACATAATATAATCTCTCATAATCTCTATGAATGGCGCAACCTTAATGGTTTAGATTTAAATGTTCCAAAGTGTTATTCAATAACTTTTGGAAGAATTCGCAATCTTACATTGTTTGATTATAGTATAGGTTCCACTATTTTAAAAAGGGTAGTGGAAGTTAGGGATCTCGGAGTAATTTTCGATTCTTTCGATAAGTTGACGTTTGTGTCTCATGCTGAAAAGTTAGTTCAGAAAGCGTATAGAAATCTAGGATTTATAACTAGATGCACTCAAGACTTATCACGCTCTCTCTATAAAGTTCTGTACTGTTCGTTAGTCCTTTTTAGTTTGGAGTATGCTAGTTCCGTATGGTCTCCATTTTATGAATCGCATATTGAAAATATTGAGAAAGTCCAAAATAAATTCTTAAGAAATTGTTCTTTAAAGCGTAATAATTCAGACTTGTGTTTTATTTTAAAATAATATCTGGTATGACTCATTGTGATTATCTTTTAAATAGGCTGAATTTTCGGGCGAAAAAATTGACTAGACTAAAAAAACTCTTCTATGTAAATGTTGATAGTAGTTCTTATGGACAACACAATCCTATAACTAGAATGCAACGTTCTTTCAATAGGTATAGTCTTGACTTGCACGTTTCTTTTAGCAGTTTTAGTTCTCTCAAATTAATTAGTGACTCATGACTTTAACAGGTTTCTTTAAATTAATTTGTAACATTGATTTATGTCTTACTATTATCTAGCTTAAGTTGTATTAATATTAGTATCTTTTCTATTATTTTATTTTTGTAAAATTGGTGGATACCGTTAATAAATAAATAAATAGACTTTCTTTCGCATATGAAGTATCTACTTCCCTAATAAGATCTTTTTTTATATTAAAAATAAAGGAATATAAGCAACTAAGTCATTTACTTTAAATATTAGATTAACTACAACTTTGTTTGCACCACCTAAAGCAGATTTACAAGCAATCTGTAACCTGTTACGACCTTCTGGATTAATATTATCATTATATTTCTTGTCCCAAGCAGCATAAATGTGATTGAAATTATTATAGAGCACGCTATATAAGATAATAATAAAACTTTATTATCGTCAAACTTGCTTTTATAAGAATTTATAAATACTTTATAACCTCAAGCTTTTTTTTCATTAAACTCGTTTAATAGTTTTATACAAGATTATAAAATCGATTCCAGTCTATAATAAAGCATTTATAAAATTATTTTATTATTAATTTTAGGTTTTAACTTAGAACATTAAAAAGCGTTTCAATATTTCATTGCTTTAAGGGTAAATTCACATATTACTATAACACAATGCCTTAGTAGAATTTCTTTAGTTTCTAGTTTTCTTTATCAGTGCAGGTAAAATACACATTGGTACAATACAATAATTAAAAAAAAGTATACAAGAAACATAATAATACTATGACAATTTCTTTAAGTGGCAACACTGTGCTAATTCCCTCATTTAGCGGTTTCTCGTGCCTATTGTCACTTGTCAAAAATCATATGTTCCCTGTCTAAACTGTCAGCCGGTTTGTTTATGGTTACCAGGAAATTAAAAACAAACCACAATTTTTTTTAGGGGTGGTAAAAACAATTTTGGACACACACAAAAATAATTATTATATCATGTTATGTTATGCTATGTTATATTACTAACTTATAAGACTATATAAATATAATTATAAAATATAAATATTTCAATCAACACAATTTGTATTGGAGTTGATTGATCACTGAGATTATTTTATCTTACTCATAGAGATTAGTAAAATTAACAAAGTTTACAGGTTCCATAGCTTTTATGAAAGGAAAAGATAAATGGCGAAATTGAAAACAATACCAGGCCTATCATGGCATCGCATCTCAATTTTGATGCCCCTTCGGAATAATAAAGAATTTGGATAAGTAAATTTTGCCTTACATTTATATTATGTACATAAATAAATTAAAAATGTCACAAACTAAATCGTAATACAAGTATGTTTTTCTCTTAAAATTGCATATACATTTAATTTAATTCGCAAAAGCCAACATGACGGAAATAAACCTAAATAAATGTCATTAAAAATGGCGTCATTAGATAAATCTATTTAATTTTATAAGAAACACTAAGTCACTGAAAATAATTTGTCTTATAATTATATGTGTCTATCAGCGCAACAGTGGCCTAAGCCCAAAAGAATGCTTTGAGATAATTGTTTTAAAATTTTAGCGTTAAATTATATTTTTTTTTCGTAGAAGTTATGTAAATTAGAAAAACTTTTTACAATTTTTAATCTATGTTTAATATTTTTTATTTAATGAGCCTATAAGTAATTGATTTTAGTTTTTTCCTTTGAAAAAAATGTGGGTTAGGCCACTGTTGCAATATTAAAATTACGATAATGTGTTAATTAGCCTGATTTATTGCTAGTATATTATTACTAAAAAACAAAAAATAATTAGAATATTTTATTAGAAAGACATAAAATTATAGTAAACATTAAACTAAAAATACAAACAAGCAAAATGTTCAAATATTGCTAGACTTAGACATCTTCTGTTTCTTCTTCCTCCTCTCCTTCGGAAAAAAACCTCTTCTGAAGTATTTTGTGATGTTTTTAAGTTTTTGTAAAAATCGTGATGAACCGGCGGTATGAAAGGAATTAACTTCAGAAGGTCTTTCTTCTTTTTAACGTCTATGTTGCGCCCTTTGGGATACAAGTACCTAAGTTCAATACTCTCCAAAGTTTGTATTAATCTTCTTTTTTCAACACTAAATGATTCGAATACTACATCTTCATTATTGGAGTAGGGTAAACTGTCCAACAGTGAACCATTTTTATTTTTTACTCATTTTTTAAAGAGAATAGAGAAGGTAAAAATTGTGTACCACCTTGTGGGTACAATGAACCATCTACACTGTTCACAGTGAACCAAAAATAAAAAAAAACGAATGAAGTATGATTATGTATTTTTCAATAATTTCAACCAGTTTTAAAGTTTTAAATTCTAAAAATAAGTTAACAAAAATAAGAACTTCTTTTAAAAAACTAAGAACAAAAAACAAAACAAAAAAAACTAACTTTTACAAAAAAATAGGAATTTTAACGAACATCTAATAAACCTAAATTAACATTAAATTTAAAATAGGAATTTTGCCTTGAGGTATTTCCATTAATATGAGGCTTTGGTAAAATAGTTTTTATGTCCGCTAGATCTATATCTGCTATATCTGTAACAAGAGGCATGTAAAACATATTGCCTATAACTTTTCTACGCAAGAACGTTACAGAAAAACTATTTTTATTTTCTTTTAAAATTTTCCCCACATAATAAATAATATTTTTCTTTAATTGAAATTCTACAAGCACAAAGTCATCAGGAAGTGGGGCTCTCTCAAGAGCAAACTTAATACCTGGCAACGCTTCATCTTCTGATGTCTCATTATCACTGTCTAAAACCAACGATGAGCTTGACGATGAACTTTCCATTAGGACTCTCTTTGTCTTCTTCGGAACTATTCGTCTTTTACCTTGTTGCTCCATTTCCAAGAGGTCCTTTTCAGGAGTGTCAGTTGCAATTAGACTCCTTCCCGCTTTGCGTCTTTTCCTTGTATTTTTTCTGGCGGCTGCCACCACAATTTCAACCACCACGGCGGAGTGGTGGTTGAAATTCTTTGGGAGATATAAAAATATTTTCGTTGTTTTGTTGATACGAAGTGGATGGAATAGGAGACTCGATATTTAGGTTTTTCTCGATACCATCTGGTTGATTGGATATAGTAGCTTTTTCTTTTGACATGTCACGTTGTGAAGAGTTTGTGTTTTCTTCAATATCATCTCTGTCATCTGGGTTTCCATTTTCCACCTCTTGGTCCAAAATATATAGGTTTCGATCCCCAGGGTCAGGTCTATCGGTGACGGAGCTAGGCATAAAGTCAACTTCTGAAAAAATGTTACGATCAAACGGGAATATGCCTGTTTTCCGAAATGCATTTGTAATTGTAGGTGGTGTCATAGCTTTCTGATAAGCTATTCCAATAAAAGATGCTAATTCATAAATAGTAACGGGAATCCCAGGATTTCTCAGCATCCAAGAATCAATAGAGGCATTATAATATTCTTTAAACGGCTTCATTATACCAACATCTAATGGTTGGGTTTTCTGCGTTGCATGGGGTGGAAGGGTTAAAATATTAACACCGTTTTCCTTTGCAATATTAATAGCTCTGATTGTCAGGTGCGATTCGTGGTTGTCCATAATCAATATGGATGGATTCTCTTTTGAAGATGAGCTATGCTTGATAAAATGAAGCATCACCTCGCTAAAGAGATCTGAATTCATCCAGCCACTGGACGTTGCCAAGCCCAAAGAGCCTGGTGGAGCTCCATTAAGCATATGCGGTTTAAAATGCACTCTGGGAAATATTAAAGCTGGCGGTAGACTTTGCCCACTTGCACTTACGATACAACATGTAGTAACTAATGTTCCCTTTTCTCCACTGGTTACTTTGGACAAGCATCTTATACCCTTGGGTGCCAAGACTCTTTGAGGTTTTTGCACGGTAGTAGTGGAAGTTTCGTCCAAATTAAAGATTCGCGTCCCATCGGCAAACCGTGGATCTCTTTGCAAAATATTTTAAAGATTATCAAAAAATTTTCCCACATTTGATCGGTTAAAAGAGGTTGCTCTGACTAGACTACAACGCTCTGGGCATCTTAGCGTCAAGGTTGGATGTCTTTGGCGAAGAGAACGCAGCCATTCTATTCTAGCTAACGCCTGTTTTGACCATGAAGCAGGCATTTTTATATTATTTTTTTTGCCATTTGGTAAGCAATCCTACCACAATCTTTATTTGTTACGCCGTAAAAAGCATAAGCACATTCATACATGTATTCCACTAACGACTTTTCTTGCTCCACTGTAAATACTTTGTTAACCTCATAGTTTGGAGTAAGTCGAACATCGTCTCCTAACTGTTGCTGTTTCATGAAGTATCTCCGAAGTGTTGGATAGGGAATAGATTTCCTTCTAGAGGCTTCTCGTAGGCTAATTCCCATATTCTTGAGAGCAAGAGCGTCAGCCATTTGTGCCTCAGTGTGCTTTCCGATTTTACGGTCTCGTTTTTTGCGAGCCATGATGCTAAAGTCAATTTTTTTTTTATAAATATCATTTTATAGATAATACGGTACACAGTGAACCGATTTACTGTGTACACAGTAAACCGATTCACTGTGTACCGGTTCACTGTGTAAATTTGCTACTATCCAATAAAAAAATTAATAACAAAATAGCAATAATGAAAAACAAAAGAATTATTATTTATAAGTTGGCTAAAAAGAATCAACAATAGATGACACTATCAAACATTTCAAAATATTTGAGCAAACACCCCAAAAACATTGGGTAAATGAACAAATGATATTTAGTTTGCTTACCTGAAAACACACAATTGCACGTGGCGCGTTTAAAATAATACTGATCGACGAGAATCGACTAGCATACGTTAGAGATGCTTTAAGCGGTCCCCACCACACACACTAACGACCGTTGGTAAATGTAGTTGCGCCAAATTTGAAAATGGTTCTCTGTGTACTGTGGTTCACTGTTGGACAGTTTACCCTACTTGTAAAATATAGAAAATGGCTCTGATTTTTTATAAAGTAGCCACTGAATTTTAAGCCACTCTACTTTCGATTTAGTTGCTGATATTTTTCGATTAGTTAGATTTTGTTCCAACTTTGCTGTAGAGTAGAACTCACTGCCAGACATTTCTATTACTTTAAAGGGTAATCTTTTTCTGGATGATTCAACGACTTTCCTCCAATCATTTGGAATAAAAATGTCTCAAAAGAATTTTTTTTTGTTTTTCCACCAACCCGAAATCCTGGTCACAAGGTAGAAAGGAGTGCCCACTTACTAAAAATTTATGATTAATTTCATTAACTGTGTTTAGTTCTGAGGGCACAATGTAGCTGCATAAAGCTGCCATCTTAAAATTTCTGTTTTGCCCACCACATTGATCTGAATACATGATTAGTTTTTCAGTGCTGACATAGTTTTTAACAAAATGGAAAATGCATGAACCCAATTCTTGGGGACCTCTGGAAGCAACAGATTCGTCCTATGTGTACATAAACACTTCATTCGTGCCTAAATTATGGATACCGAGGCAGTACGTCCAAAGTTGTCTCTTATAATAACAAATCGCAGTAGATATGACGGGTATTGGTAAAATTTTCATGATGTCGAAAGCTATGGCAGTTACTTCTTCTGGATTTGTTTTTGCAAAATCCCCATCTCTCTTCATACCATCTCTAGCAGAAGTTGCTTTCCGATGATGCAACTCTCGTTCCATTTGAATTTGTTGTTTTTCTGCATCATCCATTGAAAACTTTATTTTGTTTTCAAATAAATCACACTTCTTGCAAGAATCTTTTATCGGGGCGTGGAAACAAAGGTTATTTTTTTTTTAAATTTCTCTAAATATGAACATTGAGACAGGAGTCTGTTTTTCTTGTTTATAAAGTTCATACATCTTTCCAAGACTTAAATCTGAGGCTAAATACTTTCTGTGTGGGTTTTTGCGTCGAGTGTAATGAGACTCATACGCAGGGAATTTTTCAATAAATTGTATTACGCTCTGAACCATTACATCTGGAGTTTTGTTTATAGATGTTCCCTTACACCTTACCCGACTGATTCTGCCATCAGAAACTTGAAGGACTTTTTTAAAAAACAATTTGCAGACTTTTATTTTTTCCCCAGCATCATTACATAAAAAGTAAATACGAGTTTTCGCACGCCTTGAAGCTCCGGGTCTTTCAGTATAAGTTCTTAATTTATTTACAACTTCAACAAGTGCAACAATATAGGCAGATTGTAGATCAAATATTTTAATGCTATAAAATAACATAAAAATAGCTCTTTGGGGCTGTGAATTAATTTTTTCCCAACAGTGACTTTCACAACAGTCTTGTACTTCTAGAAAAAAATTAGCTGGGACTACTCTTTTGGACCTATTAACGTATTCTTGACTGGCATTTCGTTTTTTCTTTGCAATATTACGTTTCCATTTACTTTCATTTCTTATGCGTTTTTTACCTCTACTTTGTTTTTCGGCTTCACTGTCGGACCCCGTAGATTCATTTCGTTGTTCAAATATTTCATTGCCCGTTTTACATAAAAACAAAAAATAAATAATATTTATTTTTTGTTTTCAAATTTTCAGAAACTACGGAGAATAATATTAAAAAACGACTCTTTTGCAAGAACTTAATTGGGCAATCCAAACCACGTGACTTTTTCAGCTATTCAATATGACGGTGATGGTCAAACATTGAAATCGATCCGCATTTTCTGACGAAAGTCAACACATTTTCTTATATCGCAGGTATTTTTAAATAATTTAACAATTTGAACCCTTTGTATGATAAAAATCCGCCAAAATAATCAGTAAAAATTGCAATTCCCAATATTTAAAAATAATTGCAATTAAACATGTAAACAACACACTGTTTGACCATCGCATTGAATTTTGACTTTGACAGATTGTTGGATTGCCTAATTTGAAAATTGTTAAAACCTAACCTCAAAAATATATCCGGTTAAATCGTAACAAATAATATAACGTAAAATGTATACAAAATACTTACTGACAATAACAGATGAAGAACAAGCCATAATCACATCAAGTTACTTCTTTTTAACTTTATACTATAAAGAAAACAGTCTATTTTCACTTTTACGCTGACGCACGAGATTTTTTGTTTACAACAGAATAATAATGCGACAGTGGCCTAACCCACAGACTACAGGGTTAGGCCAGTATTGCACTCAGTTATACGACTAATCAGAAAATGCAACAAGTAACTATAGTTCTGCCATCTATTATCAAAGAGAGAAAGGTGGCTTGGGCCACTGTTGCGTTTAAGATCGCGCTATATGGAACATAAATTAGCATAACACGCAAAATATCAATTTTGTGGGTTAGGCCACTGCTGCGCTGATAGACTCAAATCTTCGTTCACTTAATATAACTTACTACAAAACCTTTATCAAATGATTTTTTATCTGTTTTATAAATATGCTTTAAAACAATTATAAAGCAACTAAATAGTAAATTTTGCTTAGCACAATATAGTTATATAAGATTCTTTTATAAATGATTTATACCCGATTACTTATTGCATTATAACACTATTTTATTAAACTGTTACAGAGTTATCTATAAAACTTTGTTATAAAATAAGGTTGTTTATAAGACAAAATTATTTTAATTAAAGCCGTTAAGTAATATTTTATTGTTCAATACGTTCTTAATATAACTAATATAAAATAATTTTGTTTCGTAGTAGTATGTGTGCTGCTTGGGGACTCGCTCATTTTAAGTGGTTGTAACTTTCCAAAATTTAAGTATTTATGTTCAACATATATGATAAATGGGCCTTCACTATATCTTAGATCAAAATCAATGTTAATAATTTTTTCTGATAATATTTTATCTTGGGAATATCGCCTAATATTATATTTCCTGCACCTGAATTATATGAATTTTGAAAACTTAAATCCTTTAAATAGATACATTTTTATTTTTTTCGGCATATGTGATATCCACTACCTAAATGTTTTGCTTATCGGGGGGTTTTCGCCACCCTCCCTTTAACACTGCCACCCCCAATCATATTAAGATCATGAAGGGGTAAGCAGCGTGATAATTGTTTTTATTTATATTGAAATAGATACTATTGACAGAATTGCTGCTAAATTTAATCCTATTTAAAGAGCCATTATTCTTTATAAATACCGAAGTAATTTTAAACACGATACACTACTAATTCTCTCGAAACAGTTAACTTATCGTCCGGCACCTATCGCAGATAAATCGATACTGAAAAGGAAATTCTAAAAATTGCCTTTTACCTCTTTGATTTCAAACTCTTCTTTCACCTTTGCTCACAAGCAAAAATCGAAATTCGTCTGAAAGCATGATTCTGTCCCATTCTTCCTCTCGGCGTGCTTGAGCATTACACCATTCCATTTTACGGATATTCGATTTCCATTGCCACTGTCCTGCTGTCTTAAGTTACCAACGCCTTTCATGTTATTCCATACGCGTCGATTTAGGCGCTTTAACTCGAAGTTTAGTTCATCCGACAACGCCAGTTCGGCTTACCAAAAATAACCCACTTGGCTCTCTGATACTAGAGTCTCGCGGCGTCATAAATTCGAGGAAGCTAGAGATCTCACCCATTTAAAGTTTGGGAATAGGTTGAGGTCGTTTCGACCTCAATGCTTAATCATTGGCCTTATCGAATCAGACTCGTATACAACGAGCGCTAGCTATCCTAAGGGAAACTTCGGAGGGAACCAGTTACTAGATAGTTCGATTAGTCTTTAGCCCCTATACCCAATTCCGATGATCGATTTGCATGTCAGAATCGCTACGGACCTCCATCAGGGTTTCCCCTGACTTGAAGATTGATTAGTTGGAACAAATCTCGGCCAAATTTTTTTTTATCGATATTGAAATATTTATCTGTTTTCAGATGAAAATACTTTAAAGCAGCTTTCTTCTGGCTCTTCTCTATTTGAGGTCTTAGAGTTCCTTCTCCAAAATTATCTCCCTTTCTCTCATCATCTTCTTCACTAACGAATAATCCTGGACAATTTTTAAGCTTTCTGTTAAGATATTCTGTGACCTATTTTAAATTGAGTTAAATAACCCGTCTTCGAACTGGTATTTTTGTAAGTTGTGAGTAATGAGGTTTTAAGTGCAGAAATAAATGTATTAACTTGCATTAGGTATGTAAGTAACCAGGTGAAAAAAACCATAAAAGAAAAACGATGGTGGTTCTTCTACTAACTAGAATTTAACCCAAATTGGACCTAAAAAACTTGTGTTGCTTGTTATTGCATAAGTATTTCTGCAAGAAAGAGTCAGTATGTGATTATGGAATGATTTGCGATACACTTATATTTTTTTCATAAGAATTGCTCTAGAAATCTAGTGTGTCTTTCAGTATGGAATATCTCCTATGCTTTTCTAGGTTCTTTTACTTCAAAATAAAAATTCGTGTATTATAAAGCAGGCGATTAGATACGGTAGGCTTTGTATAGAAAATAATTTCAAATATTTGAACTTAACTCAAGACGGTGCTAATTTTTTGAAAGAAAAAATATTATTATTTGAAACATTACATAATGAACGTACTATAATTCATTCATTTAGAACATTCAAATAAATTATATAACAATTATTTTGTTAAAAACCGAATTTATGTATTAATTTAGCTTGGGAATAACACATTTTCTTAAATCATAAATTACTCCATATTTTAATCGCCCTACTTAAATATTGTAAGATCTTTAAAATATTTCTTGCATGATTGAGATTATCGCATTATTGAAAAGTGGCTAAAATATGAAATGTTTTATGTAAAATAATTAAACTATCGTATTACTTTTAAAATTTGTATTTTCCAGGCCTTTTATTATTAGAATTATAAATCAATTTTGCCATACTATGCTAATATACGAAAGTTTTGATGCCATATTTAATTTAAGCTAATGACGGCTTTATAATTTTTTTTGAAAAATCTATTTTAATGTGGACTGCTTCTGCCTTTGCCCTACTGCTACTGTAGATGCCACTTTTCTTAAAAACAGTAATCATATGGATCAATATTGGATTTAAATGTCTTATTAGGAAAGATGATCATATTTTGAGTCTTTTTGTCTCAGTTTTTGAAAGCTCTTTTCCATTTAATTTATATTAGTCAGATCCATATTCAAGGATTCTTCAACGAACAAAAACTACAGGCTTAAAGGGAGACTTTAATGGCACCCTAACATACAATTTATTTTTAGGTTACCACCTAAAATAATCTAGAACTATATTCCTGCTTGTTCTATTATTAGTTGAATGCTTTTTTTTGTTGCCAAATTTGCTAGACAGCCTTGATTTTCTTTATTCATATCTTTGATCAAAGAGTGGTGTAGATATAAATAGGTTATAATTTGGTTACACAAACAAACTTTTACACATGCTTATGTTATTCATTGATTTTTAAATTTTTATTTTTTTAAAATTGTTTTCTTCATCGATTAATGTCAACAAGCAAGGCATTCTTATACAAGTTAATAAATATAAAATACAAATACATACATCTAAGTAATACAATAAAACATATGCCTAAAAATTAGTCTAAAATTACTAAAAACTAATAATGCAACTAAAAATAACACACAACACAATGAACAAGGCATAAAACAATTAGATCACAGGAGGTTAGCAAAGTTAAACCAGAGGTACTCCTCAAATGAATAAGAGGAAATTTTAATTAGGTATTCCTTAATCTTGAACTTAAGTCCAGGAAGGAGCATATTCTTAATAGAGACAGGTAACGTATTGAAAACTGTACTCCATAGCCATTACAGAATCTGCGGTATCAAGGAGCTATTATGCCTAATATATTGTGAGTGAATATCAGTATGGGTCATAAATTTTTCAGGATTTTCCCTAACAAATAGAAGATATAAAAGAATATTCGCTTTTTTTTTAATGTAAACGGCAGCGCTATAGTCCATATTAGCATTCACTCTTATACATCTATATTGTAAGAAAAATATTTTAAATATATGATTAGAGCAACTATAATTAAAGAAACAGTACATAATTACAGAGCGTACAAGCCGAAACCGAGGTAGGCAAATTTCGTATTAGGAATATACATCTTGATAACTTGCGATAGTCAGGCCAATCCCGAATCCAGAGTGACACAAAGGAAAGTTACAACTTCATCCAGAGTCTGTTAACAAAGACTACAAACTTAAGACGATAGCTGCAAAGATCATTAACATACATCAGAAAGAGAATAGGCCCAAGTACAGAGTCCTGCGGCATGCCATGTGTCATCAGTAAACTCTGGGGTCTACCACTCTGCAAATAAACATATTTACTTCTGCCTCTTAAATAGAACTGGCGCAAGTTAATACTTAAATTGTTAAATCTATATTAAACGAGTTACCACATTACCAGTCAAATAGGTTAAAGGGTTTTTGGAATCTCCACCTTCCAAAATTTCGTTTCAAGGTAGCATTCGTTCAAGGTAGTCGGAGTATTAACTAATATCTCATTAACTAACCAAGCATTTATTTGACTTACTTTCCCTTTGGTAACATCTCTTTCACATTGTTATTAAAAGCATTATTGAATTTTCATATAGTTAGTTGGGACGGAATGATAGCTTCATTTATAAATATATTATATCCTGCGATACTTAGTGCCATAGATTTGTAAAAATAAAGTAAATTCAAGTATGTTATAGGACGATTGCTGATACGTGCTGCATCACCAATGACGAATGCGCCGTCCTTGAATTAAAAGAAAATTTCCAGGTGATCTGACAGGGAGATACCATAAATACTGACTATATGTGAAGGATATGAAGATTTGAATTCAAATTCAAAACTGAAGAAAAGATCAATAAATCAATTAGACTGTTTTGGTCTAGGTTAAACCTTAGATAAAAATTACCAATGAAAATGTGTTTATCAGTAAACGTTAAGCTGAAAATCAATAGAAAATCTAATAACCTAATTGTCAGAGTTACCAGATGAAAATCGATATATGCTTTATCTTCTGGCCATATCTAATCCTTAAAGCCTTAGAGTCCAACAAGTCCAAGGAACTGTGTGTAACAACTCCCGGAAGTGAAACACCAATAGTTTCATACTTTGTGCATTCATGTGCAAATATACACATCCCTCTATGTTTCCTATATGCCCTACAAAATTTAGAAATCAGATTAAACTCTTATTGTGTCACACATATCTCTATTTTGGATAGTCAGTGCTCATTAAGATAGAGGATTCTCATCCCAGGGTCAATTTTAAGGAACACTTCCCATTCACGTATCTTTACGAACGTAGTTCTAGTATTAAATATTAATTTGAAATATAACATTATAAAACTTAATGTTGGTAGCTGTAACTTATTTTTGTTACAAAATCGGTGCTGTTATTTATAAATCCTCTAAGCATTATCAAAGACTCCAATTTAAAAGGGTTTAATCTAGTCCTTGGATATAGTAAGCTCGACACACTCACAATTTGAAAAAGTCCGAGTGCTAAGGTAGTTACGTCAAAACATTCTTATTGAGTTGGTCTTGGCTAATAAAGGTAGAAAAACCCAGAAGTGATTGAGAGCTTCGCGGTTAGTCCTACTTAATTGTGGATTCTTTAATGAGAGCAGTTTAAATTTAGCAGTTCTACACCAATGCCAACTGGAAATGCCAATTTTTTTTCTTCTTATCGGGTTTGGGTATCTTCTCATTGCATCTTCGATAGTATAATAATAATTCCAACATTTGTACCTTTAAGTATATTAATTGACCGGTTAAGTTTATTGGTTTGAACAGACAGTTTTATTTAATAAAATTCAATTTCCATCTTCACTGCAAGTTACGTTGTCTGCGACATAGACTCACTACTATAATTCTCATTATTTATGTCGTTTAAAAGGCTGCTCACCCTCAGGTACTTCAATAGCAGGTATGGCTTTTTGCTTTAATTTTTTCGTCTGCAGTACTTACTAAGTTTCAGAACTTTCAAAGTATAAGAACAATAAATTCTTTTCATGTCCTGACATTTCAATTTTTTTTTTAATTCTTTAAAAAATAAAGTCTCATAAAAAAATATTTTACTTGTAAGATTGTCAAATCCCTAAATGTTAAAGAACATCTTATGAAATATAAGGTACATTTTTTCTTAATTATACTTATCGATTTAAATAATATTGGCTTTTCATTAAAAATTTTTGCGATGAAAGGATAAGTTAGGGTAGTCCATGACTAAAATGCATACTAATATAGAGCTGCCTTAAGCATCATATCGCATCCTATTAACCAATTTAACAGTAATTTTAAGAGAAAATACTACAACATCCTAGTGTAGATGAACGAAAGGACGACGCTAGGTAATTTAACATTATTGTAGAGTAAACGGTTCCGAAACATGCTTCCTTGCGTATTCAGTTAGCCTTGAATAACTGCGTAAATAATTCTTCTACCTATACTGATATCATTCTAATCATGATTGTCTCAATAAAACCTGTTTCTCGTTCAACAACAAATTTCAAAAAATACATGCCTTATCTTCGGCAAACTAGAACAGAGGAGTCAAATGTTTTAAAACAAATTTCATATTTGCCGTAGACCCAGGATACCAGTGAAATAAAACCTATGACGCTTTACAAATATTTAAAAAAATCAACTTGTAATACATTACTGTTGAATATAGCGCCACCTATATTCAATGGTAAATAAGTAGTAACTGTCTTTTGTATGAAGTGACCATCTTTAAAATTTTCATTCTTTGTGTTGTCTATAAAAATAATGATGATGTCATGTGTAACATCTTTTCAATGAATAAAGAAAAAAAAATTAGAGTTTGTTTGCATAAAAGTGATACAATCTTTTTCAAATTAAAATAATCACTATATTAAAACCTCTGAGTTTTATTTCGACAGTCTACGGAAATCAAATAACAATAGGTTATGGGCCCAGGTCGCGAGTGAAAAGTGATTTAGAGGTCAGTGAACTTCGGGTAAGAGAGTGCTTAAAAACCTAGTTAAAAATCATTAAAACCGAAAAATGTCTGAAAATAATACTACCTTAAAACTAAATGGGGATAGCTGGCCAGTCTGGAAGTTTCAGAAAACTATAATTTTGAAGGGGCGAGGTCTGTATGAGATTGTCATTGGGGCCAAAATAAAACCAACTGCAGAAGGAGATGAGCTGACTAAATGGCTAAAGGAAGACGCGAAAGCATAAAAACTAATAGTAACAAGGATGGAGGAGGGTCCTCTAACTGACTTGTTGTCATGTGAGTCATCCAAAGAGATGTGGGCAAAACTAAAAAACTGTGTATGACAAGGAATCTGTTGTAAGTGTCCATTTACTACAGTAACGGTTTTTCATGTTAGAATTTGATTCCTCCGTAAGTACATTTATTTAAAAAATTGAGGAAATAAAAACAAAGCTAAAGGCCACAGGTGAGACCATATCCGATAAAATGATTATCACAAAAATTTTAATGACTTTGCCCGAGCAATTTAAACATTTTAGGTCTGCATGGGAATCTGTTCCTCTAGAAAATCAAACGTTAGGGGAATTAGCTCTAGATTATTGCTTGAGGAGGAAAGGTGTAAGTCTGTGGAAGCAACTATAGCCCTTGCAGTTAGAATGGGGCATCATAAGAGGCAAAATGGAAGTCAAACTAAGTTGAGGTGCCACATCTGTTCAAAGGTTGGTCATATTGCCAAAAACTGCTATTTTCGACACAAAAAATCCAATACTGGTCAATTGGATAATAAGGAGAAACCCCCAGGTGTAAAGTTTTGTGTTTACTGTCGAAAGCCAGGGAATGCAGTCCAAATATGCTGGATAAAAAAGAACAAGGATATGCATGGACATACAAGTAAGAATATAGGTGAAGAAGAAGGCGACACTAATGCATTTATGGTAAATTCAGGAGATGTCAAGTCGAGTGACTGGTTCAAGAAAATTTTTAAAATGCAAACCTTTAGAATGGTGCAAGTTGGAAATGGTCAGAAATTAGAGGTAAGAGGATATGGAAGAGTAGATTTGTGGACGTATAATGGCAAAAAGTTAATAAAAACCTCTTTATCTAATGTTTTGTATGTACCAAACCTGAAATTTAATTTATTTTCTGCTGGGTGTGATCTTGATAAGGGATATTTTATGTCCTCAGATAATTTAACATGTCAGTTTTTAGACAACCAAGGCAACATAAGAGCCCAGGCAATAAGAAAAAACAAATTATACACTATGTTTTTTACCCAAGATAAAGAAGATGATTCATGTGCCAAAATATGCTCATATAAAGAAAATAACTTAGCAAATGTGAGTAAAGCAAAGAGCATGCAAGTAAAAAAAGAGCTTAAAAGTTTGGCATTGCAAATTAGATCATCAAAATCTCACATATGTTAAAGAGTTTCTAAGTAAAATGAATATAGAATATATAGATGTTGAAAAAGGGTTTATATGTGAAGAATGTCTATTTGGTAAACAACATAGGTCAACTTTTGGCAAAAGTGAGTCACGAGCTGCTGAAACATTGGAGTTGGTTCACTCTGATGTATGCGGACCAATGGAAACTGTTTCTTTGGGAGGGGCTCGTGACTTTATTTTGTTCAAGGATGATTATTCTTCTTATAGAACAATATATTTTTTAAAACAAAAGTCTGAGATACCAGAAGTAATTAAAAACTTTATATCTATGGCTGAAAGGAAAACAGGGTCTAAAATAAAAGTATTAAGGACAGATAATGGCCTTGAGTTTGTAAATAAAGAGGTTACAGATCTTTTAAAATTAAAAGGTATATGCCACCAACGCACAGTATTATATACACCTCAGCAAAATGGTAGGGCTGAGCGTGAAAATCGCACTCTAGTAGAAGCTGCCAGAACCTTAATAAATAGTAATAAAAATTTAAGTAAGATTTTTTGGGCAGAGGCTATTAACTATGTTTCATATACTTTAAATAGAACTGGTTCTAGTCCTCAAAAATATAAAACTGTGGCATAAAAATGAATATAAAATGGAAAATTTTAACATTTTTGGAACTAGAGTTTCAGTATATGTGCCTAAAGAAAAAAGGCTTAAATGGGATCCTAAAAATAAACAAGGATATTTTCTTGGATATGGGGAAAATGTTAAAGGATTTAGGGTCTATATTCCTGAAATTAACAAAGTTCAAACTCAGGTAGATGTGATTTTCTCGCCAGAAAAGGTACCAGAAGAAAGACAAGAGACCAAAGTGTTGAATCTTGAAGAGGCATATGAATCAGAACCAGAGGAGCTGCAACATGAAGAAGAAAATGAATCATTGGTTGAAAATGATGTGTTTAGTGATGCAAACTCCCTGCCTGAAGACCCCGATCCTGACTTAGATGAAAACATAGTGAATGTAAGATATAATTTAAGAAGAAATGTGCAACCTAATCCCAGATATGATGACTACGAATTGGACTTAGACCAAGTGTTGATGGCAGCAACTCATGATGGTGATTACCTGTGTGCTATGAAGAGGCTATGGGCAGTAATGAGGCAAACAAGTGGCAACAGGCTATGGAAGAAGAGATATCTGCTTTGGAGGAAAACAAGACATGGATGATAGTAAGTGAAAGTGAAGTTAAAAAGTCAGTCATTCAGCAAGTGGGTATATAAAAAGAAAAGAAATGAATTGGGTAAAATAACTACATTTAAGGCTAGGTTAGTAGCTAAAGGTTTTCAGCAACTTAATGTGTATAATGCTGATAGTAATAGTCCTGTAGCAAAATTACCATCTGTTAGAATTTTCTTGGCTATTTGCAATTATTTTAATTTTAGAGTACATCAACTAGATGTGTGTAGCGCCTTTTTAAATGTAGATATAGATGATGATGTCTATATTCTGTTACCAAAAGGCTTTAAAGAAAATGAAGGAAAATTTGCAAAGCTAAGAAAATCTCTATATGGCTTAAAAACTTCACCAAAAAGTTGGTTCAACAAATTTAATGACTTAGTGATATCTTTGAAGTTTGAAAGGTCACTAAATGAGTACTGTATTTACATAAAAGTTAGTGATAAGTCAAAAATTTTGATTTTAATTTTTGTTGATGATTTATTGATTTCTGGATCAAATGAAAATGAAATCAAGGAAATTAAAAGTATTTTGAGTCAAAATTTTAAAATGAAAGATTTGAGAGGTATAAAACATTTTCTAGGCATGCTTATTACTCAAGATTTACAAGAAAATAAAATAACCATTAATCAATCCTTGTATCTTAAAAAGGTGTTAAAATCTGTTCGAATGGAAAATTCTAAAGCATTAAATTTTTTGATTTAAACCGTGAAAAGTCAGAAAGTCAAGAACTTGAAAATAGGTGCCGACGAGCCATAGGTTCTTTGATGTATGCTATGTTATGCTCTAGACCAGATCTGTGTATTACAATAAGTATTTTAAGTAGATATCAATCCACTGCAAGTTTACAGCTTTGGCAAGCCATAAAAAGGGTTCTTAGATATGTGCAGAAAACACAAGGTCTTAGTCTAGTTTTTAAGAAAAATAATTTTCAAAATGTGATAGAAGGCTATGCTGATGCAGACTGGGCAGGAGATAGGACTGACAGAAAATCCACTTCAGGATATTTATTTAAAATTTTTGGTAGTACAGTTAGTTGGTGCTCTAAAAAACAAGCATATGTCGCCCTCTCTTCTACCGAGGCAGAATATGTAGCATTAAGTTTAGCTATAAGTGAAGCATGTTGGCTTCGAAATTTGATTTTTCATTTTAAAATTCTGGACAATAATTCTTTAAAAGTAATTATCTTTGAAGATAATCAGTCAGCAATCAAAGTATGTAAAAATCCATAATTTCACAAAAGGCTAAAACACATTGATATTCGTTACCACTTTATTAGGGACAAAGTCAATTTCAAATCACAACAATCAAAGGTTGTATTGTTAAAGTATATACCCACAAAATTGCAGATCGCAGATCTTTTAACAAAACCCTTATCACTGGCTTCGTTTAATGATTTTCTTGTTAAGTGTAATTAAGTGTAATATGTTTTACATGACATTTGTGTAGATGTATAAAAAGTCTTAAAAGTTTGGGAAATTTACCATTGAGGGGGGGGGGTTGAATGTAGCGCCACCTATATTCAATGGTAAATAAGTAGTAACTGTCTTTTGTATGAAGTGACCATCTTTAAAATTTTCATTCTTTGTGTTGTCTATAAAAATAATGATGATGTCATGTGTAACATCTTTCCAATGAATAAAGACAGAAAAGTAAAAGTTTGTTTGTATAAAAGTGATACAATCTTTTTCAAATTAAAATAATCACTATAATAAAACCTCTGAGTTTTATTTCGACGGTCTACAGAAATCAAATAATAATAATTACAATTATATATTTTTTTATTTAAAAATTATAACTATTTTTCAGGAACTCCCTTTCTCGATCGCTCTATAAAATTTTGTTTGATTCTACATTTTGAATTAGTATCACAAAAAAATGTCGAAGTTGGCCTGAAACCTTGGACATAGGGCATCCATCTTGTTAAAATCATGAATTAGTAATATCGGTAGGTTCCAATTTAATCCATAAATAAATTAAGAGTCTACTAGTTTTCCCAGCCTTTGTAAATACAACTTTGTTTTGGTAGTTTTGTAAATGATTCTTATCCATTTGCTTCTTCTTTGTGCATGCAATCGGCAAATGTCTAACGCATCAGCAAATAGTTAGCAGGATATGTACACAATTCTTTAAAATTTAAGGTAATGTGATTGCAAACTAACGACTATAAATTGGCCTGTTCCAAAATAAGCTTTAATAAGTTTAACGTTGTCGAATTACCCCAAATATAATAATTATTGATGTATAAAATGTAATTGCAGGCCAATAAATATCGGATGTTAGTCATCTGGGTTCTATACTATGTAGTCCAGAGGGAAATATTAGACAGAGTTCAGAGTTATTCTTAACTCTCTCGAATATTTCATAATAGAGAGAATTTCATAATATTAGTATTTTATATAAGGTCTCTTTTATACAAACATCATTTCCCAACCGATTTCAACTTAAATTTTATTAGACTTCTGAAAAACTGTTATCAGAAGTTCTCCGACCATGATATATTTTACTTCTGACTTACAATCTGACTAAAATTTGTTGTCTTTAGTGAAATATATCATTAAGAATTTGTAATTTTCTACCATCTTATCTAAATAAATTAACAACTATTAACTATAACAAGGGTGGTATACAAAATTCTACACTCGTAGAGCCGTCGCTTAACGACTCGGGCCACAAACCCTTTAAACTAAGATCAAAAAGCTCTAAACCGATTATATAAACCTTTTAACCTGTTTGTGTTTTTTTAATTAAAAAAAATGCTTTTAGGCTCATTCAATGAACATCAACGTACAGTCAAAAGTCACGTTGTTTCGCTCGTAATTTAAATTTAAATTATGAAAGTATCGTATAAATTTTAATGGGAGGTTTATCATATAATCTGAAGCACCCCGTTTTGTATTATTTAGAAGCGGCGACCAGCGGACCAGAACGTTTATGTAAATGAAGTAAATTAACAGGAAAAGATAAAACCGAAGAGGTCGAATACATGAATAATTACGGTGCGGCTTTGACGAGGTGAAAAATGTTAAAATAATGAAGTTTCGGAACAACAAGGGGATGAAACAAGTCGACTCTGAATACAACGTCCATATCCAGTTTTAATATGTGCGAAATATAATTCTCTTCAAGTTTTTTTTTTATTTCAAAATATTCTAACACGCTGGTTTTCCCACTACGGTGTAATATATTTTAATTAAGTAAAATTCAGTCTTCGACGCCTCGAACAAAGCCGTTTTATAAAGGGATTAGAATCTGGAAGTAAAGCAGACCGCAATACTAATCCTGTTTTATTTGATGGTCATGTTTCTGATGTAATTAAATCCTTTTGAAAAATTTTAACTAAATTTATTTGAAAAATAAAAAGATTTTTTAATCCTATTAAATTAAAGTAAATTAATATCTTGTTAAACACCGTAATTTGTATAAAGGTTGAAACACTACTCAGTAACGTCGAAATATTTTTTATGTACAAGGAAATTTATAAAAAAACTTTTTGAAAAAGATATTCCGTGTGCCTATGAAATTAAAATAATTAAGTTTGTTATATGAGTTTTCAAAATATTAGGATTTTTATAAAACCGTTAATATTATCCATATTTTTTCGACCTATTAAAAAACTGTCTCTTAAATTAAAGTCAGTTAGAAAAACTAAATTTGATACAAATGTTTTATAGCACTACCCTATTTGTAATATTTTAAATTAAAAGACTTTTTATTAGTATTGTTTGCAATATATTATTTTTTAATTCAATAGATGTAGGATAAAAAAAACTAAACACTATTTAACAAGCTATTTTAAAACTTATTTCTTACATTTTAAAATACCGTTCTTACAATAGATGAACATTCTATTATAACTCATTACCAAAATTATTAAGGGAATAGGATTGTGTTTTAAATACAACAGTTTTTTAGTGACCCCAGAGAAACGAAATCGAAGGATGTTAGATCTGGTACTTAATATTGGATCTCTTCTTCTAATCCACTAATCTGCATGTTTCATTTGAATATTGACTCACAGGAAGAACATTGGTGGCGCTCCATCTTGGTGAAAATTTATATAAACATTGGTCCAGTGTTGTTTCATTGAGATACGTTGTGAAGAAGTAATTAGCCTTTATAAGAACTTAAACGCAAAGAAATCCTTTGAACAAAAATTCAAAATATTAAATATTCCATGTTGTGCAAATTGTATTTTAATCCAATAATTATTTTGAGTGCTTTCTATAAGACCTCAACGTAAAATAGAGAGATTGGTAGATTTTTTTTACGCATAACAGAATTTTACTCTTAAAAAGTTTTTTTATTTGTGTGATACGCGAAATTCCTGATAATTGAGGCTCAAAGACGAAATCAACAATCACCGTATCAATTGCAAGTCATCCTCAGATACCTGTAAGGAAATGAAATATTTATAAAATATATATCACATATTATAATTAATATATTAGAATTAATTATTCTATATTTGGAAATAAGGGTAGAAAGAAGTAATTGAGTTTGTTTCCCGAATTCTCCTCAATTAATATAGAATTTTGATCTTTTTTTTAACAAAATGCATAATTTTAAAAAACTTTTCCCTTTAATTTAAGAGACTTTGTATCAAATTAAATTATATTAAAAATTTCAATTTATAAATAATATTAATAATATCCTGCATAATATTAATTATTGATAATTTTCCTTTATGAGCAATTTTTGGTTAAAAGCTTTATCTTGATATTCTTTAATTTGATGGGCCTAAAAGAAAATACAGAATGTCCAAGAGCGGTACTGATGGTTAAGATAGAGCTTAAATTAAATTGGAAAAAAGTTTCATTACTTGAAGCGCATTTATAGGCCTTTAAAAAAGTTAAAGGATTTTTATGGCCTGCTAAGATATTTTGAAAAAGCAAGAATTTCACATCGACTTTATTTTTTTTCACTTTATTTAATAAGGCATCAAAAAACTGTTAACACTTTTTTATTGGCACCTTTAGAGTTTTGCATAATGATTTTTAAAGCTTTTATACTCCACGTTTCGTTTTCAAGAAATCATCAACTTAATTTTTTTATTTGACTTGAAATAAAAAACGCACGCTGTATCTAATTCCATTTTTCATTCCATAATGTAGTCTGAGCATTTAAGCGACGTAGGAATAAAGGCACAATCTCCCAATAGCAATTATATTTTCAAATATCCCAAACAATAACTTTTGAATAGAAGTCTTATCGCTTCGAATCTTGCGAATATATCTATTCTCTTTTTGTTATCTCGCCCTGCGCAATATATTAAAGAATGTGTTGATTGCCTAAGTCATTTCAAAAACATCCGATCAGGTGAATCATGCTCGTTGAAGTTTCAGTGGTGGGTTAGGAAGAGTAGTACGTCACGGCCATCCTGATCTTCTTTCGTCTTCGAAAGATAAAGAGTACCTGGAATTAAAACATTTTTCTTCCTTTTTTTTATAATCTAATTTGCCTAAGAGGGCTACTATTTTGTCAAAGATTGTTAACGATCTTCACTAAGTGCCACTGTTTGGAGAGAGAGTAGTAGTATCTTTGCCTACCTGAGACATTATTTTTCCTAAAGAGTAAAAGGCTTTATTTCCTCTAGTCCAACCACAGCAGTGTAAGGTCTGGATCGTTCTGAGTAAATATCCTCCTTTACTCGATAGCGGTCATTAGGGAAAACCTCGATGACTTTAAAAGGGCTTCTATACTTGGGAAGTAACTTTTTACTTTCATTGTTTGCCGGAAAGCTTGTTACTTTTGTGAGTACGACATCTCCCACTAAATAAAATTTTAGTGGTGTTCGATGTTCATTAAAGGATAAGTTTTGCCTGACTCTGTTTTCTTCGAGATTTTTGACCGCTTGCTTCCGGATCTTTGTGACGTCTATAATCTCTTCGTCCAATACATTGTAAATGTCAGTGTCGGTTCTAAGTGGATAACCGAGTAGTAGCTCGGCGGGTGAGTGTTGAGTTATGCGGTGTTTCGTGCTATTTATTCCTTCTTGAATTTGTAGTATTTTGCTGTCCCAGTCGTCTTTCGTTGTAATAGCAGTTAATGTAGCCAGAGCCTCCATTATGGTCTTGTTCATGCGTTCTACTTAACCATTACCTCGAGGAAGTCCAACAGCTGTTGTGACCAGCTTAATGCCTTTTCTATCGAAATATTCTTTAAATTCTCTTGAAGTGAAGGCAGTACCCGCATCAGTAATAATCCGTATGGGATGTCCAATAACTGAAAAAATTTCTTCCAATTTTCTAAATACATGTTTCGAAGACGTATCAGGGACTGTTTGGCAATATGTGTATTTTGAAAATCCATCCACTGCCACCAATAAGTATTTATTTTTATTTTTACTCTCAACAAGTGGGCCTCGATGGTCTAGATGAATTGTGTTATGAGGTTTCGCATACTTGGGACTTGAGTGAAAATATCCAGGTTTTCTCCACTTGAGACCTTATGATATAAACATTGTAAACATGCACTTATATATTTTTTTACAAATCTATTCATCTTTGGGAACCAATAGAATTTTTTTATTCTTTTTATTTACAAGCAGAGCCAGACTAGAATAAGGAGATTTACGTTCTTGAATAATTTTTGTATCTAAGAGTTCTTTTATAATATTTCTATAAATTTCCTTATCTTTTTTTGCACATCGATATGCGCTATGGATCATTGGTTTTTCAGAAGTTAATTCTATTGAAAGTGTAACCGAATGAGCCTTACCTAAGCTTAAATAACTTACTTAATTAACATTAAATGTTTGGAACATACGCAAGTTGAATTTCTGTAAAAGTTTTTGTAACAATCTTTATTCTTTAGAAGAATATTAGACAACCATGTAGGAATATCCCCTTTATATTTAAAAAAAGTTATTTATTCTATAATACATAATATTTATATTCTCAGTAAAATTTGTACCAATTAAGATATCGAATTTAAATTTCGAGATTTCAATAATATAGTATTTTGTTTCCAGTCCTACGTCATTGATTTTCGTTTGAGCTGCAATTTAATATTTAACAGTGGTGCCAACTCCTAAAAATCCTGACAACACAATAGGGGTTTCTACTGAAAATATTTCTATTTTGAGTTTTTCAACCAAAGATAATTTAATTAGTGAGCAATCACTACCAAAGTCTATAAATGCTTTGCAATTAAATCCGTTAAGACAAATTATTTAAAAAAATAAGCCTAAAGCATTAACATCTGTCATATTAGAAGCTTCGACTGCTGCGCTTATATTATTGTCATTAATGGCTCCGGTAATCAAAGATATTTTATCTGTTTCCGAAAAATTTAATTTTAGTTTGTTGATCTTGGAAAGATGTTTAAAATAAAAATCATATAATGATTGGTTTTCTTTTGGTTTATGATTAACTAAGTCCATTAACAACTTGTAGCAATTTCGATGTGATTTAAAAGTTAATAAAAAGCAATAAAATATTTTTCTCTTTTTTCCCATGAAAACTGAAACCACCCCAATTCACTTTCAATGAAACTATCATACCACATTTTGCCAGTCCCTTGTAATTTGGTTAAAGCTTGAAATGTAGTGGCCGTATCAGACCAATAATCCATCATCATTGATCATTTATATCCCTAAATTTGGGTCAAAATCTGGTATAACGGTAGAAACGGTAATGGTCTCAGCGGGATACGACTTAATAGGAGGAGGTGTGTAACTTACAGTTGATCTGCTTCTTGATTTTTTTGTTTTTGTTTACCAATTTTACTATGGCTCCTGCACTCTTTACTTGATGTTGATGTCGATGAGGGCGATCGATGTCGCCTATCCCTTTTACTATTACGTCCCATTTTTTTAATTTTGCACGAAACACCCTAAATTAGCCTTTTTTTAACACCTCCGGTTCTTTCCAACCACTTCTGATGTAGTCTGAGCGTTTAAGCGATGTAGGAATAAAGCCCCAATCTCCCAATAACAATTATATTTACAAATATCCCAAACAATAACTTTTAAATAGAAGTCTTATCGCTTCGAGTCTTGCGAATATATTTATTCTCTTTTTGTTATCTCGCCCTGCGAAATATATTAAAGAATATGTCGATTACCTGAGTCATTCCAAAAACATCCGATCGGGTGAGTCATGCCGTTGAATACTTAAGTTTCAGTGGTGGGTTAGGAAGGGTAGTACGTCAATGAGTAGGCATTGCAAACAAATAGTAGTACCCATATTCATAAACCAATTCATAATACAATTTAGTATAGTATATATAGTATATTCATAATACAATTTATTTTGCGTAAACAAAGATATCACCTCTATAAATTGATTAGTAAAGGAGTGCGTGAGTTATACACCCTTCACCCTATATATATTGATAACCATGCACTTTATTTTAGCTTTGTAATCACTTTTGCTTTGCCTTATACTTTAATTATTGTTCTCATTTGAGCAGTCAGAGTTAGCAAGAGTTAAGATAAACTTTGCTTAAGCTTTTGTATTTTTTTTATACATAAACTTATATGTTGGCTGTATGCCTAATAAATTGTTTTTTAAAAACAGAAAATCGAATACCCGGTTTTTAATTCGAGTGAAGATTTTAATTTCCTCTTTAAAATAATATGCCCCGGGGAAAATATAATCACTAATATGATATCTTTAATCGCCCAAAATACTCATTACTGGACTCAACGAAATCCGCGAGTTAAAAAAAATATCCAGACATCAAGCTCGTTTTGGGTTGATTATATAATGTGGAGCATTAGTGTGAAATACAAAGCCACAGAATAGTATTTTAATTTATTGCAAAATTGTTTAAAAGGCTGTTATGAAGAAGTACCTCTGATACTGGCCAGTGGTAGTTGATTTCTAGAATACGGTGCTCCTCCATATAATTCTAGACATGTTGGAGAGTATCTTTTGCAGCGATTTCCTGGAACGTTTATGGGATCCTTTAGTAGAATGTTTTGATCAGCGCGATCTCCAGATTTAACTCCTCTGGACTTTTTCATATGGGGTTTTATTAAAAACCGAGTATACCAACATTTTTTTGAATTTAGGCAGCAGCTACGAGATTTTTTAACAAACGCATCTAGCAGTATTATACCAGAGATATTATGTCATACTTTAGGTCTTGCCATTAAAACAGCTTATCGTTGATTGAAAAATAGTTTTAAATACCTATATAACATAACCTTACATAACATAAAGAATGTATTTCATCTAAAACAGGTTATTTTGCAGAACAGATTAGAACAAACAACTTCAGCTCGTCAACTATTGATTTAATTTATTATAACCAGGATAATATTAAAATTAATAGAATATCCCAAAAATTACATTAAGAAATACTAAAATATTTTCTAAATAACAGGGTAACAGCAAATTTGTTTTTGCTTAAAACTGTACACGATATGGATTGTGTAAAGATAGTTCAAAATCTTTGACCAAATGCAATCGGCTTAGACAAGTTAATCAAAACAAGTTATTGTTGATCATTTTTAATACCATATATTGCACATTTAGTTAATCACATAAAGTTAAAAAACATTTACCTAAAAAAGTATTCGGGCTTTAGATAGGGGCATGGCTGTGAGACTTTATTGGCTAAAGTAACAGACACAATTGTTCAATCTTTGAATAGAAATGGAGCATTGGTTCTCATAATGTTAGATTATTCTAAAGCCTTCGACACATTAGATTATTAGATGCTACTTGCTATTTTAATATATATTGGGTTGTCTGATTTGGATCTAATAAGGTCGTATTTAACTAATTGGCTAAAAGGGTTAATATTGCAAACTATGTTTCAGATAAAGAAAAATTAAAGGTTTGTGTTCTGCAAGGAATTGTGGGTCCCCTTTTATATTCCATCTATATCTCTAACATGTACAAGTGTTGTCAGTATTGTAATTATTATATGTATGCGGATGCTACCCAAATAATTTTGATTTTTGATATTCCCAAAATACAGGAAACGAACGTAAATATCAACAGTAATCTTAGGAAGCTGTCAGGAGTATCTAGTAACCTACCACTAAGTTTTTCAACGTCATGTAAATACGCTTTAAAGAACGTAAGTTTTTCCTAATTTAATCCAAGCTGTATCTTTAACAAATCCTATGATAGATAGATAAGAAGATATCTATGCTTACGATCCTTATCTTGGACGCCTTATTTATATGTGACTTTAAATCAAATCTTTGTTTGACCCCTCAAAAAAAATTAAGTATTAAAAAAAGAGAATACATAACAAAGCTTTTTACATTTTCAATTAAAAAACCAATAATTACATTGTCTCGTATTACTTTACCCGCTATATCAATTTCTGAACCTTGGGCAGAATTTAATTAACAAATATCGCAAAAAAATATATTTTTTGGTGCCAAGGGTGGTTAGCTTTATTAGATTTGTGTTTAATTTTCTTCTTAATTTCGTTTCTTTAAAGGTTATTTTGATAACAAAGGTATTTCAAATTGTAATTTTCATTAAAATTACTTTCTATATTGGATCTATAAGTGAAGGCATTATTCTGAAAGGAATTAAAATTAGCATTAATAAAACAAGTAAATTTATAAAACTATACAGCTTTACCATTTTTTGAGCTTAACCATATATAAATCTTCCCTATAATGTAGTTAAATTGCTTATTAACATAACGCATATAAAGTAAAATAAATCCAAATACTTTCAAAGATATCTAATAAAAAATATTTTTTTTTACTACCGTGCGTAAAGTACTCACTTTACACACTTCCCAGGGCCTGTAAAGTTTAATTTCTTACGCATTAGTGCATAATCCTGGGTCTGAAACATCACGTACCTTTAGAAGCTTTTCTCTCTGTATGGAACGTATTAACGTTTCATGCAATAAATTATTCAGAGTAAATTGGATAAGCCTAAAGCCGTGTGTCTCAAACATCATATTTCGACGAGAGCTAACCACCTTTTTCATAAATCACGTTATAAAATTTAACAATCGTGTCAAAAATTGAACAATAAGGGATAATACCTGTGTAAAATATGTAAATGAATGTAGGTTAATAATATTAGTAATTTGTGTAGTGCAGCTCCACGATCTTTTATTCCGACAGAACAAATAATCGGTCTCCCTGCCAATCCACCGTCTTGACAAAGAAGTCTCTGATTTATGACTGTAAAAAACTGTTGTTGCATATATGTAATGAAGATGTTTGCTACTAATCGGCATACCACATCGTTGCTATTACATGAATATTTACTATTCTTTTGATTTGCTTAAACAAGTATAATAAATATCTCATCTCTCTTGTATACGACTGAATGTGCTTATTGTACTTCAGATGAGAGTCTATTTCTATTCCTATGTAATTTGTTTAATTAACAGTTTTAATTCCGACTGGTTTAGTTCTAAATTCAAAATTATTAGTAATTTGGGTATTTGTTGGGAGGCCGGGAACATAGCTAGAACATAGACATAATATACTGTTTTGTCTGTGTTAATAGATAATAGATTTATGTCCAATCAATTTATAATAACGTAATTTTTTATGTTTTGTTCCGCGTCCCGAACAGTGTCATCTGCAAATAACTTAATTTTGCTATTTAGATCAAGTTTAAGCAGGGCACTTATATATAAGTCATATTATTCATGACATTATAAGTCATGAATAATATTGAACAGAATTTAGTACCTTGTGGGATGGTGAAGTTTTTTTTTTTTGCTAAATTCATTTCTTATTTGTATAACTTGTGTTCTTTGGTCTTAGATTTGTATTAATTAACGTGCAGTTTCCTAGATTCTGCTTTCGCAAAGGCTTCCTATGATGCACAGTGTAGAAAGCCTTTGCTTATTTTATTATTACTGCAGCACTGTTTTTATGTGTCAGTTTATTATACCGTTTGTAGATGTGTCTTTGCGAAATCGAAAATGGTTGGGTGACAAGATTGTATTTAAAGATTTTTTGAATACTTTCATCAAGTTTGATATGAAACGTATTGATCGATAATTTTTAACTATATACACGGTGTTCATTTGAAAACTTCCCACCACGGATTTATCGAAAACCACTGTTTAAAAAAAAACGCTGAAATACGTCAAAAGGTTTGTCAAAGAGGACAACTTTCTAACGTAAAATTACTTCGAAGTCTTTTATTTTGAAGTTTGATTTTTTTAAATCGGTCGATTCGTTTTCGAGAAAATTAGAAAAATCTTTGTTTATCTTAATTTGTTCAGATAGGAAACAAAAACATGAAAATATCAGTTTTTATTTCAATAAGTGTTCAAAATGTTGCCCGTTTTTGGCCAAACAATTATATAGCCGATGTTCAATTCCCTGACGCACATTTTCAAAAACATGTTGTATCATGGCAGCTGTCGATGATGCGTTGACGAAGTTCATCCAAACTTTCAGGTTGGGGAGTAAACACAATAGATTTCAAATGACCCCATAGAAAAAAGTCTAACGGCGTTATATCAGGAGATCTAGCAGGCCATTCTATAGGCCCCCTTCGCCCTATCCATTTATCTGAAAACTCGTCGTCTAGCCATTGCCGAACGGGAAGAACATAGTGAGGAGGAGCGCTGTCTTACTGGAAATATATTTCAGCCTCATCAAGTATAGGATTTCCATCATCATCGCATTGGTTTTCAATGGATTCAGTGATAAGCGGATTGATGGTATTTTCCAACATATCCAAATAAATGTTTCCATTTAAATTTCCGTTAATAAAAAATGGCCCAATCACTTTATTTCTTAAAATGCCTGCCCATACGTTAATTTTTTGAGGGTACTGGGTATGCCCCTCTACAAATGCATGAGGATTTTCATTGCTCCAATATCTACAGTTATGTTTATTAACAAATCCATTTAGATAAAATGTGTAATCATCGCTGAAGCAAATATTTTGTACATGAATAGTATTATCATTAATCGCTTCAGTAATTTTTTCACAAAACTCAACTCGCCTATCGAAATCGTCTTCGGTTAACTCTTGCAATATTTTCATTTTGAATGGATGAAATTTATGAAGTTTGAAAATGAAGTATGAAAATAAACTTTCTCAATGCATTTCTGATTATAAGGATACATTAATTTCCGCACCCATGCGGGCCAATCATGGCGCTTTGTCTGTGATTCTTACTTACGTAAAGAAAATGTTTATTTTCAGCAAATGACGGAAAATACTTTTGTTGCATGATCTTATTAATTCTGCTTTTACTAAAATAGAATTTATCTCATTTCAGGCACTTAATGGATAGTTTTGAATTAATTCTCAGGCTCTCTCCGCTCAATTAAAATTTAGTATAAAAAATTGATAATTTTATTAAATAGTCTAAAAAGACACATTTTGTTATTATTTTAATATTGTAACGAAATTCGGGAACACACTTTTATTGTCAACGTCAAAAACACTAACCTAACTCGCTTTGACTGTCGTTTAATTGTTTCCAAGGTAAAAACTGACTAAACAATTAAAACTGAATGATTTGTCACGAAGCGCGTCCTTTTTAAAACCCGATGGAACAGCTTCGAAATATTTAGAATTATCTTCATTGTTTTTGCCCAAAGAGACCAATAATTTTAGGAGAATACTGACAGTCAAAGCAAGCAAGTATACAAATTCTAGAAAATTAAAACTACAGGGATTTACAATAATATAACCTAAATAACCTAAATTGGGGCCAAAATGGGGCTCTCAAACAAGATGAACTACCTAAAAACTAAACACTATAGATGAAAATAATAAACCAAACGTAAGTAGAACCCTAAAGAAACCCTACGAATCAACTTTAACTACACAATACTAATAAAATTGTACAAAAACTAGCAGAATAATGAACGTATTTACATTTTCATAATAATATGATATACCTATTACAATTTTTTTGTCTCGTGTGATCCATCCATCAGATGCAATTGCATACTATGAAAATGAGCCATAATAATGGAAAACATTTTATGTATTTTCTTTCAACGATGAAAAAAGATATTTATCAGGATCTGATATTATTAAATATGAATAAAACAACCAGATTATATTCATAACACTGATGCAGAATATTCAAAATTTATTATATCAACCTTATCTATTAAGCAATCTACTAATTCATAAGATAGTTGCTCAAAGGGTTCTACTTACAAAAGTTGCAAGCAAATACAAATAAATATGAAAGAAAAGTTTATGTTATTTATTTATAACAAAGGCAAAATTAAAATTAAAAAAATATATTTTATAAGTATCCTTCACCATAAGCCAACGAATTACATGAATACAAAATATAGTCAACACCAGTTAGATATAATACCAGAACACTCACAAAAGCAATAATAATAAAATAGTTATATATATTATACAACTATTTTATTATTGCATATATATTATATAACATTTTGTTATAAATCACTTTATTTAGGTTTTTTGTTGGAATAATACTGCTGCTTTTCTATTTTTATTTTTTTACTCATCACCATTTCTTTTTGCTTTACTGTCTGCATAAAATTTCTAAAATCACCCTTAAACTTTTCTAAATCATATTCACCCAATTCACCTCCATAATTACGTTATGAATAATTACGATTTTGTTAGCCTTTTGCTTCTAAATTTATCAGTGTGTCCTATGTCGGTTAAAAAAATCTTACTCTAATCATTCCTGAAAAAATGTCATATAAATCTTTTATTTTAATAATTATTAAGCAAATAAATCTCTACCATCTACCAAAATTTTAACTATTATTCTTGATAGACAAAATCCTTGAATGCGAATGCTTCCTTTAGACTTTAAATTCCATTGCAAACATGTACTGACATATCCTAAAACATGATTAATTATTATAAAATTACCAATTAAAATAATTATAAAACTAACTAGGTACATGTACATCACTTGTATTACAATTATAGTAAATACATTCTTCTCCATTAGTAGATTTATTTATTCGGTGAACAGCATAATCTACCTCTCTGTTTTTTTGAGACCTCAAACTCTGCCAAATTCCTAAAATTTAAAACAGATTTAATATGTATATAATGAATACTATGAAAGTGTCTTATTAAAGAATCATAGGATGTAAACTTCTCTTGGTCCAGCCAAAGGGGGCAAATAATGTGTTTGCTCTCTTTTTCACTCTGTTTTTTATTATGTATATCCCTCATATGCCGATACATTGTTGAAGTAGAAGAAAATTACTTTCCACAATCTTCACATGTTAATTTATTATACCTAAAAAAATATATACTGTTAAATAAAATTTCACAAAGGTACTTAATTTTAAAAGCACTTACCTGTTTATATCCATGTTCACCAAATAAAGGTGTAGTAAATTAATGTAAATATAAAGTGGTGTTTTGAATTTAAAAGGCAACAAGATACTATAAGTAATAATAATTACTCTTGGTCACACAAATTGTAAATAAACAACAAAACGGTTCAAAAACTCTGAGCTGAAAATAATTTTCAGCTACAATTATTGAAAGTGAGGTTAGCAAACCACATCAACAGGGTCCACCGATTATTTGGACGATGCCGACCGACAAAATCCGAAGGCGATCCGTGATTTTATTGGCCCGCATGGGTGCGGAAATTAATGTATTCTCTAATTATATTCGGAGTTATAATCAGAAATATATCCGTAATAATTGTTAACAAATTTTCTACTTTTATGAATGGGCCTGTGTTAATAAACCTGTTCTTTTAAGTAACCCCATAAGAAAAAATCTAATGGGATTAAATCTGGCGACCTAGCAGGCCAAAAAATATCGGAATATCTATGAATTAACCTTCTATTAAAAATATTTTCAAAGTATTGCCTTACTTCCTACCTGGTTTTTATGGATGAAACTTCTCTTTAAGAATTATTGATATTGTCGCAGAGGAACTTTAGGGTTTTCCACTGTGGATATCATTACATTCAACTTCATCTTTTCACTTGTAGTTATTTTTTGACGCTTGTTGCTCAATTTATTATTAACATTACTATATGATTTAAATTTTTTTATAACTCTCATTACTGCTATATGGTGTATATTTTTCCCTGGATGTCTGTTCAATACTTCAGCTGTTTCAATTTAATTTTCACGATGAACTTTTTAATTATTACCAACGATTACCACAATTTCAATTTTTTCTTCCACACTAAACTTCACCGACATGTCAACAAATTTTGATTGACGTTAGCTGTCAAATAATTCTTGCTATTAAGAAATCATTTGTTTGTCAGTGTCCTAGAGTTCACGTAACTACCATTACATTTGCACTATTATTGTAGTTAAAAAAAAAAACAATTTTTTCCATTCGCTTCAATGTAATTGCATGTTTGAACGTAGTTTTTAGTTCTTATCAACTTTTCTTTATAAGAATTTTCGATATTGTCAAAAATAAAGGAACTTTATTCTTGAGCAAAATTCATATTTTCTGATATACCTCGTATACGAATGGAAAAAATTAATATCTGATGATTGCATTTTAGGTTTTGGTCCAAACAAAACTTTTTATAAATATATTTTTTTTAAATACTAAAAAAAAATCCTATTGTGCTTAAGTAGACTCACTGTATACATGAACATTAATATTCTTATTTATTACTTTTAAGTAGACACGGAATAGTGGAAATATCTCTTCTTGTTTATTTTTTTTAGTTTTGTCAACAACCTTTAATGTTATGATAATAAAGAATATTTGATTTTTAAAAAAATCCCCGTCATCCTTCACCCAGTCAACACGTGGTACTTTTCTATCTCTTGGATTGCTTTCCTAGATCTTTGCCTACTCGATGCCGATGATATGGCATCATGGGAGAAACGTCACTATGTATTTAATTACTAATTAAATCAAAAGTTGTGAAAGTTATCGATTAGGGGCACAGGTCACATATTTGACGGTTTCCTGAATGTCCAAATAGTGTTAGCAATTGTCTCGCAGCAGAATCATCAAATTATCAAGCAAGCAGCAAGCAAAAACTAGTTACATACTATCAATGAAATCATCCAAAAGCCAATTATTTTTTATGTTTTAAAGTTTCTTTTTATTCGGTGTGCAATCTTATTCTGTTTTTAGTTTTAGTTAGATATGGGATTAAGTAAAACTCCGAGCCTTTTGAATTTTTCTGTCGGCCAACGTTTTCACCTATATTAGGTCTTCTTCAGGGCGACAGAAATAAGTTAAGACCCTTCGTTGTAAATTATGAAACGGAAAATTAGTACAACTTATAAGATGTCAAATAACGGTATATTTTTATCTAGTTATCTAATTTTTTAGGTTGTAAACATAAAAACCCATAAACAATTATTTGGGTCACTAAAATAACATATTACAACGTTGCCTTTGTTTTGTTTCCTAATCTTGCTAAAAGTTGAAATGTTGGCTTCTTTTTTAAGGTCTTTTTGTCACCATGTCACCTTGTTTTTTATTCCATTTGTTAACCCTATTATGGGTTTATCTGGGTATTCTATTGGCCAGAAAGCAAAAAAACATGAATCGTACTTGCCGACACGTATCTCTCCTTAATATTGACTTCTTCAGGGCTAGGCAACCAGAAAACCATTTTTAATTAATTAACGTTTTTAAATCAATCTTTGAATGAGCCCCGATTCACACTTTTAGGCAGTGTTCGCTTTAAGTAACTTTACTATCCAATTAGCTCTCTCGAAAATGATGAGACATGCGACTTCAGTTAAGTAAGAGCTGCGCATTTTTATGCTCAATAAGCTATTTTTGCAGAAATGTGAGATTTTTCTTGTTTTTATATACAGGGCATAAAGTAGAAAATACCTAAGATTTATTTTATTAAAAACTAGATAACTATTAAAAAGAAAATGGCAGAAATAGAACTAAAATATCTAGACTCGCTTTTCTTAATATTAAAATAAAAATGTTTTTTAAAATGAACAAAAAAAAATCAGGTCCGTACTGAAAAAAAACCTGATGCTATTTTTTGTACGAAACTTTAGTAAAAATACTTGACTTGCATATTATTTTTATAAGAATTTAATAATATTATTTTAAAAGAAATAAAGATTTCCCATCAAATAGAAAAATTAGGTACGTATATAAAAAATTAAATTGGTGACAATATTTAAACTAAAATTTGAAATTATATAAATAAAAAACATATAAATAAAGCAGAAAAAATAATGAGTGGAAAAACTCTTATGCTATGATTAATAATTTTTAATAAAACAAATTCAATGCATTTTTATATTTTTCTCTGTATATCAGAAACAAGCAACTCTCTCTTAGCAACTCTGCAAAAACTGCTTGTTTTGGTTAATTTCTTTTATTATTAGTTTAATATATAAGTTGATTTATATCTTTATCTCATATTGTTAATGTTTTCTTTTTAAATTCTCTTAAAAGGTCTTTTAATATTTTCCTTGCTAATGATTACATTTGATTTTTATTTCTATTTTTACTTCTGTTTTTTAAACATTTCAAAGAAAATCTATCTAAATATGTTCAATATATTTGCCTGAAATCTGATATTTGTATACAAACTTTTTAATACGTATCTGATAGATACACATATAGAAAATATTTATTTAAAATATACAGTGCGTCTCTTATTTGAGTTAAAAACAGTTTTTTTTCGACAAGATGGGGCACCGCCTCACTTTAGCAGAAATGTTAGAGAATATTTGACTATTACTTATTCTAATCGGTGGATTGGTCGTCGAGGGCCTACCAAATGGCCAGCCAGGTCGCCCGATCTTACACCTCTAGACTTTTTTTATGGGGCTACTTGAACCAAAAAGTGTAGGTCACCCAGCCAGAATCTATCTTCGATCTACGTCAAAGAATAATGCGCATATATTGCCATTTTCCAAAATGTTGCTATTGCTGTTTTCCAGATGTTGCCATTTTCCAAAATGTTCGTGAAGAGTTTTCCAATAGATTATTTTACTATCCTGAAGTTAACGGTGCACAATTTCAACATCTTTTGTAGTGAAATAGTTAAATTTCTGTGTTACCTAAAGTTTAATTATGTTAAATGGAAATAAAATTGCGAAAAATAAGATTTTAAAAGGCTGCCATTTTGCTATGGGCTGAAGTAATGACTTAATATTTTAGGACCATAAATCATTCAGTGAGAGCTTTCAAACGATGTCTCGTATGACTCCTCTTTTTATTTAATTTTATTTTTCAAAATGGCGTCCCGCCGCCATTTTTATATAACGCATTCAAAAGATAAGAGGGAGGGGAAGAATTAAGAGCCGCACTGTATGAACTCTGTTGTAATATTTTTGCATTTTTTTAATGAATACGGTAACAGTTTATTAAGATATTTTTAGTTTACTTACCTATATGATTTATAATAAAAGAATGATAAATTGGAAATAAATTTTTATAGCATTCTTAATATTGATTCAAGTTTCCCTATTATTAACTTTAACCTTGTGACCCCAAAGCAACAAATCTAACAATCTGAGAACTGGTTCCATTAACCAATTTAAGGTGGAATACACATAGATCCGAAACCGAAAATAATCTAAAATCGATTAAGGCAAAGGAAAATCGCGTTGCCTGCTTTGCTTTCGTCCAAATAAAATAGAAGTTGTAATGGAAACTTAGAGCATTGATGGAAAAGGTCAAGGTAAGTTTCGATTTAAAGCCGAGACTCATGAAAATCCAGTAAAACTCCTCTCCAACAGTTTAAAGTTAGAAGGTTGAAAATGTTATTAAATTATCTTCGATTACGTGTTTGAACAGTTTAGTAAATTTGTAATCAGGTAAAAAATATTTATTTCAAATTGGTCTTATGTAATGTACTCTTAAAAAATATTTATTGCCATACAATAAATAATATTATATAAAAAAAAAGTAATGTGGCAAAGGCAGACAACGAATTGTGAAAGGCTTATGAAAAGACAAAAAAATTATGGAATTATATGAAAAAATGTATATTAATATTTCAGGATAACATAGGAACCTAATTTCTTCTGATATAACTTCTTTTCTTGAAAAGTCTTTTCATAATGTGATATATCTCACTCTACTGAAATAAACTTGGTGGATCTTGCCTAATAGATTGGACCATATTTATTAATAATATATATTAATAGCTTGGTATAGAAGGTTGGCTTTGGTCTGGATATCGAATATACTATGATTAATGAAACGGACTACATATCACAATGCCTGCTATATTTTCCTGATTTAACTAAAGTCTATTGATACCATGACGTTTTTTACTTTATTAGACAATCCTTGTAAAATTAACCTAAGAAGTAAAGTCTACGACCTCTTGAAATTCTTGTAATAAAATTAAAAGTTAGAATTGCTAATGAAGTTAGTGGATCTTATGCAGTGGAGTATGTTGTTAGACTACAATCACCATTTACATTAAAAGCTTGTTAGAATCGAATAAAAGTTCAATAATATGATGCAATAATAATACGTTCAATAATATGATTCAATAATAAATGCAAATATTGTTTCCGGTAAATTCAATTTTTCTGTTAAATAATTTCAACATTATCCTGGTAAAATGTATGTTTAATGCTTTTCTTATTATTTCGAGATGCATTTCTAATTAACATGCCCAAATAAGAAGTGTAAAGGGTTCTGCAGTAAATATACCTGCAAGTTTTATTCTTTCTTTCCTTATTTGCAATGAAACCAATGTCAGTAAACTCAGAAAAATCTAAATTAAAGACATGTTTGTGATTTAAGTCACTATTAAAATATGATTTATTTAACATTGTTTCCGTTCTTTTTTCGCATCTTCCTCAATTCTCATAAATAATATTTCTGGGTTTTTAAAAAATGCACAACCATTAACTCACAAAACTAATTATATAATACTGTAAAAATACTCTTTTTTTCTACGTCGTTGCATTCTCCATCATGTTCACACTGAAATTAGGTACCAGAGCATCCCATATTTCAGCATGCGTACGATAGACCATGCGCTTATATTTATTATTTAGTTTTATTTTCATACTTAATTTTAGTTGATCACTCGACATATATTATTATAGATAGTTTTTATCTAATTTAAATAAAATTGTACTTAAGATTCATGCGGCTTGGCTGCATTCGATTTCAGACCAGCAATAGAGTATTTCTCATTAACATATAGACGATGTAACGGTTTCAAATTGATCATTATAATACACATATTCCCCGCAAACAATAAAAGAAAATAAGTATTATAAACTATATGGGACCTAACCAAACACATCTTAAAATTTTATTTATTTAATTAAACGCAACAACTTACAATTTGTTTTAAGGTTAGTGGATCGTGCTTAATGGAGTATGCTGTTGGAATACAATAACATTTATTAACATCGTAATAGAAACGGTTGGCTGGTCTATTACGTCAATGTCACTGTAATAATGCTGAAAGAAAAATCTTGGATGCAACTTATGAAAATATTGTAGATACTGTAGTGTTTTAAACCTTCGTTAAGGTGTCAATTAAAACAGTCTATGTACAAAAATAAACAACTTTTTTATTTTACACGGCCACCCAAAACACTTAAAGCTTACTAACGTTTTTTAAAAACCGCACCAATATTCCGACTTGAACTTATCTCCTAGACCATGCTGCAGATGTCGTGCAACGTCTCTAACTCTCAACGTCTCAACGTCTTTAATCTTGTGTAAGACCTAGAGAAAAGTACACGCTATTAAAAAGTTTTCCAGTATCTTTTTTAAGAAAAACGATCAATTTGTTAAATTTTAATTTAAATATTAAAAATAGCACTATATTAAAAAAAATCGTATGAGTAGTAAAGTTTTTTACAAGCATTTTAGTTGTTTTCTTAATTTAAATTAAAAAATTTTAAAACATGTATGATGATAAATTATGACTTAAAACTTTTAAATCTATGTGTATTAACTCAGAAATTATTATTTAAAAAAGTATCATAGATATACAGGGTGATTCTCAACCTATGCGCACAAACTTGGGAAATGATAGCTGATGGGTAATAATAAGTAACAATGAAAAAAAATGTAGTAAAATATTTTTAGTTTTGGAGATATCCATATTTTTTTAAATAAAAAACGTGTATTTTTTAATGTGTTTAATTTAAACTAATTTAAAGAAACTGTTCGAAGTTGTTTTCATTATTTTCGATACAAACTTGAGCTCGTCGAATCCATGAAGACATACATGCACGGGCCAAACCAGGCTGTAGGCGAATTGCGTCACTGGCAGCGTTTATGCGATGTCGTAGCTCTTGCTCAGTATCAACTTCGTTTACATACACCATTGTTTTCATATGACCCCACAAATAAAAGTCTAATGAATTAAGGTCAGACAAGCGAGGGGGCCACCCAACTAGACCATCACGGCCTATCCATCGTCCGGGAAACACACGATCTAAATGTTGTCGCACTGGTCGTGAAAAATGTGGTGGAGCACCATCATGAAGAAACCACATGTTCTGCCTAACGTTGAGATTCACATTTTCAAGGAGCACTGGTAAATTGTTGCGCAAAAATGTTAAATAATGAGCACCAGTCAAACGATTTTCCGGAATAAAAGGTCCGATGAGCATCCCGTTCAGAATTCCAGCCCATATATTTACAGAAAAACATTGTTGAAAGTATGTTCTCCGTGTAATATGCGGATTTTCCAAAGCCCAGTAATGAGTGTTATGAAAGTTGAAAATTCCATTGCGCGTAAAATTTGCCTTATCCGTAACTAAAATGTTCATGGTAAAGTTTGGGCTTAACTGCTGGTGATGTACCACTCACAAAAGTGTACTCGAAGCGGCAAATCTCTTGGAAGTAGGGCTTGTACCTTCTGCACATGGAACGGGTACAGCAACTCGTGCCTTAAAATTTGCCAACTTGTAGATTGCGATATTCCAAATCGTGCTGCAAATGTCCTAGTGCTAATTCCAGGTTGTTCTTCGATAACTTCTAAAATATCCTCCTCCAGATATGTGCCTAGGTCTAATAGCTCCTCCATCTTGTCCAGGCCGCGGCCGCAAATTGCCAGTCTCTCTACCCCGCTGATTAACACCTAAGAAAGCCCCACGTCTCGGGTGATATCTTCGGGGAAATCTTTGGGCATACAGATCAGCTGCTGCCACTGCATTCTGATGCGTTTCTCCGTAAACCAAAACCATGTCGACAAGTTCTTCGTTTGTAAAAATGTGTGTCATTACATTTGACGCTTTTATTTTGTTCGTGTGAAAATAAGGATCGAAAACGATCACAGCCACCAACAAACTAAGTACTGCTAAAGATTCCAAACAACAAATTCCAAACATTATGACTTGTTTCCTATCAGTTATTAATAAACAAAATAAGTTCGTGTGATACACGTTTTGTTGACATTTGTTTAACTTTATTTCGGAAACCAAAAATATGTTACTACATTTTTTCTCATTATTACTCATTATTGATCTGCATCTACCATTTCTATGTAGATTTCTGTATGGTCATTCTATGTAGTTTCTTATATGCGCATAGGTTGAAAATCACCCTGTATATAAATCACTCGTTGAATAGATTTTCTCCTATTGTAAAGTATTTTAGGGCTCAGCCTAAAATCACTAAAATGGTTACATGATATTCCAAAATATTTAGATTTTTGTAAAGCTGGGACGGTATCAAAATTGTTTCAACCCTTTGAAAAAGAATTTAATACCTCGACAAAATGACTAAAAAAGAACTTGAGAAGAAAGGTCTCATTTGGGTGTTTTCGTGAAATGCTACGATGGTAAAAACTTGTGCCGCAGCATGAAATTTTTTCTATTTTATTAAAGGGTATTAAAGCCGATCTTTTTACAAGTAAATATCGATACCTTCATCACACATAACATCACACTATGGGGAAAGTGTCTCCATAAAGGTAGAATAGGGGATCATAGAAATAAAACTAAATAAAACTGATTAAGAAATCTTTGATAATTATAAAATATTTAATTTCCAAAAACATGTTTTTTATTAGATAAGTACCTTTACTCTAAAAAAGTACATATGGTAAACGCATAAAGAGTTCATAAACTTTAATATTGTTTATATTTTAAAGCATGACATATTCTTAATAAATATTCACCATATAAATATTTTTTGATTTTTAATACGGATTTCTTGTGTCGCTGAAATCAATGATGCGCTCGAGCGGCGTTGCGATGTTGCTGCCTTTTTCTCAAATATAAGTAATCTGCATTCATTTTACTTTGAAAACTGACTTCTTTATAGAGTATCTTATCATATTTTAATAGTGGTACTGTTTTGTGCCTATCAAAATAAGTGACGGTTCCACGGCAATGCTAATTTTAGCTTTTCAATGTTATAAGCTTTTATATAACACTAAAATCTATAAAACCGTTAAATGAGTTTTAAAAATATTGAGATTTTTGTAAAGCCTTTGACAGCAACAAATTTTTTTTTAAAAAACCGTTTAATAACACTAAAATGGACGGGTTTATAAGAAAACTTGTGGGGGCATTTTTAGTAAAGAAATCCACCAGCATTCATATGGAACAATAAAAATATTATATGAGTTAAAAAAAATATTTTTATATAAGTCAACTCTTACATAAAAATAACCATAACTTTTTTCAGTCTTATTCAGCTCGTTCTCGGAGATATTCTAGAACCTCAATTTACTATCCAGAAATTTAGCCAGGTGCAGTGCTCACTCAGAATTCCTTAAACTAATCGCTTTAATCTAACTGCCCCGGATCAACCCAGAAAATATAGGATTATTTTTAACCTTCCGGTACTAACGAGGACTTATGTGACATAAATACTAACGTCGGACTCACACTCCGCATATCTTTTTTTCAGTGAAAAATTATCAAAAATCGTGTATTACTATATTAGTCTTGGTGGAAATATATAAACACATCAAATATAAATATATTTACACATTTTGAAAGTAAATTATTGAAATCCAAAAGCCCAGATAATCTTTAATAAAAAATAACAATTTTTAAATTGTAAGAGTCACAGAATCGAAACATATCATTATCAAAAACAAAAACAGAACTTTTAACAAACTTTCAACATAAACAAAAGATGATTACATTTCAAAAAACAAAAATAAAACTTTTAACCTAAACTCTGACTAAAATAATATCGTCAATCTTCGTCACTTTCACCAGCCATACAGTCACTACACATGTAGTTGGCGTGTTCCAAACAAATAGGTTTGTTACAGTATGCACAGCTAAATCTCGTTGGTCTATTTTTCTTTCTATCACAATAAAAGCAGCGTCGTTTTATGTTTGCGGTTTCTGGTTTGGGTAACTCTTCCTGCAGTGGTAAATGTAAAATTTGTCTAAGGCGAAATCTAATGGTACGTGGTATCCGATTATTAGTAGCTCTTCGTCGTATGTGTCCGTCTAGTAACTGCATGCCAAGATTCTCCAGAAATATTCTTCGAGGTGTATCATCCATATATTTTAAATTGCTGTTGAAAATAACGAAGGAGTTTATTCTATCTATATTAAGTTGCATAAAAAATATAACCATTGGCCAGCGACGAGTAGCTCTGGCACAATCATAGGCCGCACACATCTTGTCCACTGTATCAACCCCAACTTTAGTTTGATTGTAATCAACTATTATTTGTAGTTTTCCAGTTTCTTGGTCTATTTTGTCTTCATTATGGTGGATAGTTGACAACATAAGCACATTTTTATTTTTATTGGGAATATACGATACTATGGTTGCTTTGTCTTGAAATGCAAACATGCTTGTCTGGTTGGGTCGTTTAGCAGGTTGGAAAAATTCAAGTGGAAGTTCTCTTTTATTCTTTCTAATAGTACCAAGAATCGTGAGTTTATGATTTGTTGAAAGGGCGTTAGCAACAGCAAAGAAATTGTCCATGGTAATGTTTCTGCTGCTTCCTGAGGTGGGGTGACAAAGACGGAAAAGGAGGGGAACATTATCACTTTGAACTTTATAAGGTCCAATCGGTTGTTGCCCAACATAAATTTCCATCTTCGCAGTGTAAAACAATTTTGCGTCCACTAAAGAATATATTTTGATACCATATCGGTTAGGTTTATTGGGCATATATACTCGAAACCTGCATCTCCCTCGGAATGCCACTAACATTTCATCCACTGTTGTGAGCTCGGAAACACAAAAATATTTAGACAAATTAGAACTGAATGAATCAAAGATCTCCCAAATAGGTGCTAATTTGTCATATTTTTGTCTCTCTATTCTAGTATTTTTATTATCAAAACGAATATACTGCAACAAAAATCTGAATCTTTCCCGGGACATTGTCAAACGAAATATTTCCATGGATGTTCCATTTGTTCTAAATAAGTCGGAGGCATTTACCCGACTATTTTTTGACATCGAACATAATATATTCAGCAATCCTATAAGCGCTTGCAACTCAATAATGTCTGTGGGCCTTGCTGATCGGTTGTTTGGATCTAGGGCGCTTGTCCGTACCTGAGAATTTCCTGGATGCTTTCTCCACTTGGTTTGGCCATCTTTTCCAATGTAATATGCAGCTTTTTCGTGCGCCACTTCTTCCATTATTTCATCTGGAAGATCCAAGATGTTGTTTGGGTTATCAATATCTTGCTCATCATCTGTGTTATGATCTTGAGTCTCTTCATCATCATCCTGCAAACTCGAGTCGTCATCAAATGGCTCCTCATCAGTCGCAACCTCATCGAAGAGTTGGTCAAGATATTGTTGTTCCCTTTCGTAATTCATATTAATCACTGTAAATATTTAGGATTATTAATTTCCAAAAAGCAGAAATTAATTAAAAATTGTTACCTTAAAAAATTAGAATAAACACTAACGTGCGGAGTGAGAGTCCGCATAAGAGCCTAACTCCAACACGAAGCACCCTCTGTTTACCACTTAACACTAAATTGGAGCCCCCAATCGCAACAGGTACTGAGCGGTACAGCCGCCTAGGCGCCTACTCAGAATTCTTCGGAAAATACCGGCCAATTTTCGGCCATGCGGACTCGCAGTCCGCACGTTAGTACCGGAAGGTTAAAACACATTTGTACTTTCATGTCCAACTTATTCTTTAAATCAAAAGTCAACTAAGAAACCTTAAAAATGTCGTGAAATGTTAAATAAACTCGTTAGTCCATTAGCTGGTGAAATCCACATCCTACTATTTTCAAGAGCTGGAAATACCAGAAAAGATTTTAAAAAATACTCATATATAAACTAATACAGTTCCTTAGTTAACTAATTGAAAAATAAATAAATTAAAAGTGAAAAAATAGTCCATGCTTGTAGTGGAGTCGTAGGTTAAGGTAAAATGAAAATCCTGCAGTCTCCATGCACTTATTTATTAAACATTTAGTTATTTAAAATTCCCGACATGTTTCGGACACAGTTGTGTCCATCATATTACCAATTTTAAACCTTTTATCCCCTGATGATGGACACCGCTGTATCCGAAACATGTCGGGAATTTTAAATAACTAAATGTTTAATAAATAAGTGGAGAGAGACTGCGGGATTTTCACTTTACCTTAAATAAATTAAAGATAAGGTAAGTAGGGAAATTAAATTACAATTAAGCGGTTAGTTTAAAGTAAATTAACTTGTCTTCTCTATTGCTACTAGACAAATTACTTAATGTAATGTTAAAATGTCCAACACCACATTTTCTAAAAGTCAAAGAATTCTTTGTTATACTTTCTGAAAGATATACAATGCAAATACGCTTCAGTTTAGAACTTGTAATAATAAAGTAAAAGAAAATACCCGGGTTCTAGGATTACAAATAAAGTAGCTGACAGAATTTAATTTATGTAGATATATAAAAAGTGTTCTGAAATTTTACTATATTTAATAAAATAAGACAAACACTTACAGTAATGTCAAAAAGCTGCAATTTCATTTACAGAGAGGCATTGAACAAATAGAAGACTATTTTTTGTTAATATTTTAAAAACATTTGGATATAACTATTTATATATCGTTATTATTATCAACTTATTGTATAATACCTTGGGCTTAAATGTGTACAAGGTTGGATAAATTAGTTGATGGCAGAAAAAAAACTGTCGAAACTTTTTTTTTGTTACTATTTTTTTCCAAAAGAACTAAGATTTTTACATAAAAAAGTGCTTCTCTCCCACTCTAATATGCGAAGAAATTGTATGTAAATATTTGTTATAGTTATTTAAGGTTTTGAATTTAGGATGATAAAAGTGTAAGACGTGTGTTCAATTTATTCAAAAAAAATTAGTTTACTTAAGTTGAGATTTTACTAGCTTCTAGTTTACCCTGAATTTTGTTGCAATATTAAAAAAAACACTATGTGTATATACTACATCATATATAAAATCTTCAAGGATTAAAAGTGAGATGAGCGAAATCTTCAGGTCATATCTCGGACATTTACCGTCTATGTCGTCCGGAATAAAACCATCAAAACCGCAGCCATTATGACGGAAATTTATAGCCGTAGCTGTAACGTAAAAAGAAATCCGTCCTTGTAAAATAGCTCAAGCGATGCGTCCACTAACTCAAATTACTGTCATTTATTTTATATGCCCTACTTGGCTTCGTATTAGATAGCTCCTTAAGGGATAAACCGTATTTTATACCTTCTTACATTGTTTTATATCTAAATATTTTTTTAGGTGTAATGTGAGACAATAAAATGAATAGAGTGGCAATTACTATTTTAATAGAATAAGTAAATCCGCTTTTTAGAGAAATGGTTAAGCTCTAAATAAAAACCATAAAAGCCAATAGAAATCAGCATAAAGGAGAACGAAGGCTTCATATTACCTTTTAATTTGTTTCGTATTGCTTCATTAGGAATTTTACAAGGTTCTGTTTTGGGATATACGACTTTGACTATTTTTAGTCTATATTATTAATGATCTTCCTTTATAAGATTTTATCAGTATGCCATTAAAAGAAACTTGATAATTAATTATATACCATACGTTGCTTTTCATTAAACAGTTTTAACCATTGGATCTTTAATATTTGCCAAATGATAAATAAAAATAGGATTTTTCTTAAAATGTACAACTTCTTGCTTTTATTAGACTCGGCCACTGCTTTTGGGAATTCAGCTGACACTGCCATAAATTAAGTATTTCTACGACTTCAAGGCATTCTGAAGTAATTTTTGACACCTTTCTTAGATTTTGAAGTATTTTCTTGTATAGTTCAGACTTTTCAACTAATTTTAAATGTTGCTCCAGGTATTTAAAGTGGCTTTAAATTTCTTCGCATTTTTGTTCCAGGCTTTTAAGAACTTCTTTGAATTATTTCCACTTGATGTAATTTTTACGGTCATAAAAGTAAATTTTATTCCAGGCTATTTGTATTTTTCAGGCACTTTAAGTTGATTTTTACATTTTAACTTAGGAGACTTTTTACTCACTCAGACTCTAAAAAAAAAATTATGTTAAGGAATTTTTTTTTGTTTCAGATTTTTGAGAGTAACTTTTTAGGCTTTGACATCATTTTTATGTGTCATGGTTTTTAAGTAATTTTTTCATAATTTCATGCCTTCGAAAATTGTTTGAATGATTTTTATCCATTTCAAGTAATTTTAAGTTATATAAAAATATTTTAGTAGCATGTTAAAAAATAGTTTATAGCTCGTCGAATATATTTTATATGGTTTTAATTTTTTTTTTGATACATAAAATTGCATTTCCTTGTTACATACTATTTTTTTTTTTATTTTGCTTATACGTCCATTGTCATTTTGCCACTTTTTTTGAGTTGAACGAATATACAGGGCGGTTCAGTTTCAAAAGCGGAAACTTAACTGGCAGATAGAAAACTTTAAAATATTACTAGTGTAATGCTAATTACTAGTTGTAATGCAAACTATATTCAAAAAATGCTTCGGTACAAACATACGGGTGTCAAAGTGCTAACTAAAATATTAAAATTTTAATATACAGGATGCTCCCTTTCAAATAGTCAAAAATCCAACAGTATATACTAGAGCCATAAAAAAGTAGTTTGAGATAGGACAATGGTTGTCGGAATTGCCTCGTTTCCAAAATACAGGGGGACATTTTTCAAAGAAATGTTTTTTTCCCTCTGTATTAAAAACGCTTTAAGCGATTTAAATAAATTTTTTAGGTTTTAAATGATTGGTGGTGAGGCAACTTTTTGAGGAATTTCAAGTAATTTGACTTGTCCAGGAACGGACTTGCAGCACGTTAATTTTTTTATAAAAACGGATTTTTTTTAAATATTTTTTTTCGAAATGTTTTGTTTATTTTCGACAAAACACAGTCCTTGCATTTTTGCGGTTCGACACACCGTTTTGATGCAAAAAAATAAAATCCATACCAGAGTTCTTTATTTTATTAGTTTTTTTTTATTTACAAAAATTTTAGGCAGTTTTTCATGGTAATCTCCATAAAATAAATAATAATAATAACAAAGTATCTACATGTTTTTGTTATGTTTAGTGTCGGTGGATACCTACTATCGTATTTGACGGTATGAAAGTCAATTTTTGCAGAAGATCGAGATATCATACCCAATTGCAAATAATGTTGTCAGACAGAATATTAGAGATCAGAGAGAACTCCAGCACGATCGCTATCCACCGCATTTTGCTTGTACTGTAAGGGCTTTCTTAGATCAGAACTACAACAACAGGTGGATTGGTAGAGGTGGTCAAATCCCTTGGCCAGCAAGGTCACCTGATCTGGCACTTCTAGACTTTTTTGTCTGGGGCACAATGAAACAGCTTATCTACACAACACTTGTAATTAACAGAGAAGATCTAGTTGCTCAACAGGTCCAGAAAATGTGTATAAATGCATGGAGGACACTTTCAGCATTTGGTTTAAATTGTTTATTGCGTAAAACGTTCTTTTTAAGTTGTTTATTTTTAGTTAAATTATTTATTTTTTATTGTGATGATATTAAAATTTTCGTTGTGACAAAAAAGTTTTAAAGGATCCTTGGATGGATTTAATTTTTTTGCACGAAAACAGTGGCGTATCTGTTTTTTTATAAAAAAATTAACATACATGTGCTGCAACTCCGTTCCTGGACAGGTCAAATTCCCTGCAATTCCTCAAAAAGCTGCCTCACCACCTATCATTTAAAACCTAAAAGTTTAATTTAAATCGCTATAAGTATTTTTAATACAAAGGAAAAAAAAAATACTTTTTTTAAAAAATCCAACACACTGTATTTTGGAAATGGCGATCTTTCGACCATCGGTGTCCTATCTCATATTTCATCTTTATGGCTCCTGTATATACTCTAGAATTCTTGACCATTTGAAAGGGGACACCCTGTATTTTCAAAACTACTTTAGATATTTAAGAATTAAAAATACATCTTTTTATGTAAAACAATTTTTTTTTACTTAAGCCAGTAGCGAGCGTACGGACACATCTTCGCACAATTTTAATGAAAAAATGAGGCGTCACTGGTCTTCAAAAAAAAACAAAAACTAAAATAAATATTTTCTAAAGTTAGTCACTTTTAACAACAATAAATAAATTAAAGAAAATTAAACGTAAGATTACAAAAATTGCTCAAAATGTAGTCCATCCACTTCAATAAACTTTTGCCAGCTTCTAAATAACGCATGTATTGCAGCTGACACTTTATGAGGATTTTGCCGCAACTCATTGCAAGCTTGCTGAATCCTTAGAATTAAATATTCCTTTGTAAATACAGGATTTGCTTAAACTTTATTTTTAATAGTACCCCATACGTAATAGTCTAGCGGATTAAGATTCGGTGATCTGCGTGGTCATGCCACTGGTCCAATACCATTAACAAATTCACTATTTAAGTCATTTCTCCCAGCCGGCCAATCCATCGTTGTGGCTAATTTGTATTAGTCATTCTCTTACATCTAATACAAAATGCGGAGGAGCTCCATCCAGTTGAATCCAACTCTTATGCCATAAATTAATAGATAAATGATCTGGTTAATCCTGCAGATCTTTATTTTTTATCTTAAGTAATTCTATTAATTAACCTACACTAACCAATTCTAAAAATATAAAATCATAAAATCAAGAAGAACTAGTAGTTTATTCATGTTATATGTTTGTTCATGTTTCATGTTATAAATATCGTCCTCTTTGTTTATTAACACGGGATCAACATACACATTTTTGCTTTATTACCGTCCATCAGGTAGAGGTTGATATTGTTTTGCTTAGTACTTAAGAAACCATAGGCAAAAATATTGCATACCGATTTTTTGAATATTGTTGTTTCTTTGACAAGTAAGTTGATCTTAGGATTGTTTGATTTCTATATTTGTGTCATGTCTTATATTTTTTCGTCCCAATTTGTGACTTTTTTTGTTTCTTGTGACTTATTACGATTTATATTTCAACGATGTTTGTCCAATTCTAAAATACTCCTTCCTGTTCTAATTTAATGTATCTTGTTATAGTGTCTTAAGCTCTGATGGCTTACGGCCGAATACAAGTAGTGTATTTTATTTATTAAGCAAACGCAGCGTACAACTGATACACTTCTTATTATTAATGACCGAGCGATTCCTGATTCTAATGCTACTTGCTATATATGTTATATGTTAAAATACAAAACCACACACGTGTGTTATTTCGCAACGAACCATAGTCAGCAGTTCTAGGAATTGGCAACAATACCATTTCCGTCGATTAGCAAACCGGTGGCCTGATTTCTTTACCATGGGAACCGCTGACGCAGCTCTACATTTGCTACGCCCGATGCTCCTACCATGGGAACCACTGACACCGCTGTACTATTTTGTATAAATACAGCACACATAATAATTTTAAGTTAGTTCTGTAAGATTACTTTTAAGTTGTATATTTAATCTATGTCAATTTGAATTTTGAAGATTTAATAACTATTTTAATTAAATAATAATTATATTATTAAATAAACCGTTTTTAAAAAGCGAAATCGACTTTTAAAGTGATAACATATATATATTTTTGGGTATACCGCAAAATATCCCAAATTTGCAATTTCAATACTTTCATTGTTGTTAACTGATTTAGTGAGTGAGTAATTTAAGTGAGTAATTTAATTATTAATTAGTAATTTAATTATCCCGTGAAAAATACTTTAAAATATTTTAATAATAATTAAACTCTTGAACTAGTACATATTTGATTAAATCTTAAATCCCTTGTTTTTATCTTTAAAATTATTTAAATGAATTTGCAACAACTAAACAAACAACAAATAACGGCTGCAATCTTCCATAATTCTAGAAAATAATTTCGAAACAGGACATTATTTTTTAAAGTGATAAAAAAGAAATGTTTCCATTAACTTTTGTCTAATGTCCGACTATTGTGTTTTGTTCGAATTTTTATTTTTCAATTAGTTCATATTTTTAACTAGTTTTTAATTTTAAGTAGTTACTATTATTGTTATTAAGGTATAATTTTTTAACTTAGTTTTGTTTAAAATTATACATACATTTTTTTAAATTTTTTAATTAAATATTCTTATTGGTTATACGACAAATGACAAAAAACCCTCCGCAATAACGAAAATTAATTTAAGAAAATAAAACCTATTTTAATAGGTAATTTTTAACAATAATATCAACTATATACCCTAATAGATAATCAACTCATAATCTAAAATATAATTTAAAAAATCCGAGCAGTTAAAAAGTTCAAAGAAATTATTCACACTGAATGTAATTGCAATATTTAGTATAAAGCATATTTTTTAATGTAATGTGCATAATGTATATTTTTTTTAATTAAAGGATTTTGTCATTAAACTCATTGTATCTGAAACCTAAAATCGACTTTCGAAATTTCTTGAAAATGCAAAAGAATAATTCCAATTCTTTGAAAATCATATTAAAATAACGTTAAATTCCTAAAATAAAGTAGACAAATTAATGCAGATACCTAAATTATACAAAAAACTATTTTCAATTTCTGGAAGAAAGTTTCTGGAAAAGTCTGGAAAACGCGAGAAGGTTTATTCAATCCCTCGAAGACATAAACATAATTTAGCTCAAAATGACTTCAAATACGTAAAATAAAATTGAAAATTAGTTAAAAAATCTGGAACATTTGAGTTATTAAATAACTTTAAGTTTTTGAGAGGTTTCAAATTTTCGGAAGATATGACCCTTCTACAACTCCCTACCTCACTTAATTGCGCCGCTTATGCCATATTCTAATTGAATTTAAAAAATGCCTAATTAACCAAATTAAAATATTTTCATTTATTGCCGACAACTACTTTTACTATGAAGTATCGTAGGTATACAGTGCGAACGTAAAGGTTGGAATAAATTCATTTAAAATTCAGGGGTATGTTCAAAAAAAAAACGCTCGGACATGTCGATTTTTATTTTTAACTGCGAGTTTTCTTACTATAATTTTATGTATACAGGGTGGCCCAAAAATAAGTTACGGTCATCAACGTATTTTTTTTAAATGTAAACACCTCTTTTTTATTTTAGATTTAGGTTCTACATCAAATTCTAAGTACATTTCATGTACCATGTCCTATATCTAAACTTGACCGTTGACGATTGAACACAATAAAAGGCTATTTTTGGAAGAGTTATTTATATCAAGCAAGAATACATAAAAATATTTTAATTAATTTATTAAGTGTTGAAAATGGCTGCCACGAACCTCTTGGTAATATCCCAGTCGATACTGAAATTCTTGTAAAACGTTATCGATAACAGATGGTTCTATCAATCTTATTTCTTCCGTTATTCTAATTTTTAAGTCTTCAATGTTGTTTGGCCGATTAACATAAACTTTGGACTTAAGACACCCCCACAAAAAAAAATCTAAAGAAGTCAGATCCGGCGATCTGGCCGGCCATTCAATTGCACCCCTCCGACCAATCCAACGTCCAGGGAAAACGGTATCCAGGTACTGGCGCACGGGACGAGTGTAATGGGCTGGAGCTCCATCTTGCTGATACCATAAGGAATTATCTAATATATCCGGGTCTTCTGGATCAGGGTATAAAGTGGCAAGGCATGGAACCAAGTCATTTTCTAAAAACTCTAAACACCTCTCACCATTCAAGTATCCTTTAAAGAAAAAGGGCCCTATAACCCTGTTTTCAATCACCCCCGCCCAAACATTTACTTTTTGAGGGACTTGGCTGTGGCACTCCATCATCCAGTGCGGATTTTCAGTAGCCCAATATCGGCAGTTTTGCCGGTTTACACTACCATGAAGACAAAACGTTACCTCATCAGAAAATACAATTTTTTTTGAAAATTGTGGATTAGCATGGCACAAGTCCATAAGTCTCTCACAAAATAAACGCCTATCTGGGTCATCTTCATTTAGTTCATGAACCAATTGAACTTTGTAAGGGTGCCATTTATTTATACCTAAATACTTAACGACGGATGTCTGGGATATCTGATTTTCTAACGCAATATTGCGAGTCGTTTTATGGCAATCTTCTTCAACTGCCAGCAAAACATTTAGTTGCTTCTCTTCTGATATACTTGACCGACCTTTCGTATAATTATCCCTGACATGACCCAAATCCCGATATTTCTGTTCTATTTTATTGACAGTACTTTGAGATATACGTGGCCTATCAGGATACTTGGCATGATAAATTTCACAGACTTCCATCTGAGTGCGCATCCTGTTTCCATAACCAATCATCATCAAAATCTCTATTCGCTCTCGCTCACTAAGACGTACCATTTTTTGAAATTTTAATTTTATCTTTTGATAAACTTAACACAAGCAAAACTTTGCTTAGGCATCTAAATCAAACTAAATTCACTCAAAATTATTTGATGTCAACAAATTGTGACAAGTTAACAATCAAAAACACCAACCACAAATGTAAATAACCAAACAATAACTGAAAGGTTGCTTGATATAAATAACTCTTCCAAAAATAGCCTTTTATTGTGTTCAATCGTCAACGGTCGAGTTTAGGTATAGGACATGGTACATGAAATGTACTTAGAATTTGATGTAGAACCTAAATCTAAAATAAAAAATAGGTGTTTACATTTTAAAAAATTACGTTGATGACCGTAACTTATTTTTGGGCCACCCTGTATACATAAAATTATAGTAAGAAAACCCGCAGTTAAAAATAAAAATCGACGTGTCCGAGCGTTTTTTTTTTTAACATACCCCTGAATTTTAAATGAATTTATTCCAGCCTTTACGTTCGCACTGTATAATGATTATCAAACCCCGTGTTGTTTGTATAATTACTCCATTAAATGCAACGAGCTCCCCCTGTGCTACCTTGACCTTATACTCTAGACGTAAATTTAAGCACGTGCCACGTTTTATCTATTTTATCTCTATTTATGAAATACCGTGCCGCAAAAATTTCTTTCATGAAAATAATTAACAGGTACGCGTGTATTTCAATGCGGATCCTTTCAACTTACTTGATGGAAGTAGCGTGTGTTTTCGAAATATACGGTTTAGTATTATTAATGATAAGGTAGAAATTTCTAATAAGTGATAATTACTATACAAATCAATCATGTCTTTAATTTTATTATATACAAGGCCATTTTAATTTAATGAGAAATATTTTACACGGTAGTTTTTGAACGAAACTAATGGCATACATTTTGTTTGGATTGAATTTTTAAAGTTAAAGATTATTCTCTAAAAATACAGAAAATAACTTAGTCCGAGAAAAAACAAAAAAGTGGACCATGTGAAACTGTCCAACAGTCGGAAAATTTTTCGCCTTTATAAATAACTTTCCGACATTTATCATAGCTAATAGATTGACATATAATTTAACTATTTTTAATTTTAATTAACGCCGCTCCATCGCATTATTGATTCACCGACACAACTAATCTTTACCAGTGACGTCGTCAAAAAATATTTACATAATAAATATTTATTGTTAATAGATTATACTTTAAATTATAAAAAATATTTTCGTTTAGTATAGTCGTTGGTGCGGCACAAGTTTTTACTATCGTAACAATTCACAAAAACACTGAAATGACTCAAGCTTTTTCCTTTTTCAACCAAAAAGTAAAGAAAAAACACAGAATTTCACCAATGCCGAATGTAAACATAAAGCTGTTTGTCAAGATGACCATTCGCAAAATGGCATCAGCTTTTGCCTGCAGTGTTGCCATCTCAATTTTTTTTAAGAATAAGAATAATAATAATTTTTTTTTTGCTTTGAAGATATTATTTTTATACTTAGAATAATATATCTATATCTACTTTTTATTTTTAATCCAAAATCTAATATTAATAAGTAAAATTACCATTATGATATGTGTTCATATATAGCTGAAAATTTCCTCTTTTGAAAATGCGTGGGAACTTGAAATCAGAGAATCGATGAATATGTTTGTCAACAAAACACCCCCCTTGCCTCTGTGCACATGTTCAAGAGTCCCAACAATTTAATGTTTTTGTGCCATAAGAAATGACAGCGTCGTAGGCTTAGAATTTTATGAAGATACTTTGAAAGGAAAATAACGATAGTTTTATATTCTTAGTTTTAATTTTAAATCTTGCACAATTTTGAAATTGACTACTTAGAAAATTTACCGCTGGCTGATTACAAAAATGTATTCTACTAACACGATAAGAATGGAATGCTCATTAGTCAATAATCAGCTGCAAAATATTTTTACGGTTAATGGATAGCCAACAACGAACTACATCTTTGGCTACCTCGCTCCTCAGATCTGACAGTACTCGATTTTTTACCTGTGGCTAACAGTCAAACATAATGTTTATAATACCACAGCAACCAGCAAGGAAAATTGCATACAGAGCATTGTATCCACACCTGCATTTGAAGAAGTTAAGTCTTCAAATGCAGTTAAGCTTCATAAGTACGAGAAATGTTTACCAGCTTTTGATTTACTAATATAATGTATGTAACTCCTCTTATATTATATTTGAATATTTATTTGATAATAACGTTGATTGAGAAGGGAACCTCGCCTCTTTAATCAACGATAATAACTAGTTTTTCTGGTTGGTAATTTTTCTGCACATTGACTATTGCGGTTCCAAAATTCTTCGGAGTATCTTCTTCCTATCTGCGAAAATAAGCGTTATCGAAAGAAATATTTAAGGGTGACCCTAAAAGTTACCTTTGAATCTCTCTGGTTAGATGTATGGACCTTGTTGAAATTTACTCAATCATGGAATGAACTTTAGGTCATCGTGTCCCATGAGCCATATTTGAACGTACAATTTTTCATTGCTTGGACTGACGGTATCAGAAATAGAGCTTTCTATAAAAGAAAAATCTTACCATATTCTTGAATATCAACTCCAAGCTAAAAATATGAAAAAAAATATATTTTTTACATTTTTAGTATATCTCAAAAACAAAAAAAAAACAGAATTATTTAAGCATCTACCAAATTTAATTTTGTTGTGCGTGATTCAATGCAAAATTACGGTATCCAGGATAGGTTAATAAGGGATAGTTCTCAATGAAAAACATCCCAGGAATATGTCAGTAAAAAAATATTTTATACACGTCATACCAAGACTATCCTGAAAATATAGTGCATTTCATGAAAATCATAAAAAAAAATTATCAAAATCATTCACGGAATATACCGGGTAGTGCGTCGCCGAGCGGAACATAGAAAATCCCATGTAAATTTTAAGAGGGTCAATTATTGGCTTCCCTGTACATTTTACAGAAAAAATGTAAGATAACTTTTTGAAGAGACCAATCTGGCAAATCCTCGTGCAAAATTTTAATAAGCGAATCTTGAATTATTCAATTAAATGTAATTGCAAAATTACCAAATTTTCGGTTCAGGTAAAACCAGACACCAGCCACCAGCAAACAATTTGTTATAAGGCTTTGTCAAATCTGACGTACAGCCAAATACAAGAATTTTTTTTTCGTTTTATCAATCTCACAACCATACATTCAAAGTAAGATACGTTAACATTACTTTTTTATCTAAACTTTTATTTAATATAACGATGAAGTTAAACCAATAACAATTATTAATATCAATTAAAAAAAAAATATATTTATCATACTTAGAATTTAATAGCAGTATCTACAATATTTTTAATTTATTTTCCCATCAAGCCTACCTGGTCCATTTCAACCATTAAACCTATTGTTAGTAAATTCGAGTCCAAAGACTTTGCAATAAATAATTGTAAATGTTTAACTCAGAAGATCGAAAATGGATGTGTGGAAAAATAAAATAAAATACAATAACTTTTTTAAAAATAATAGAGAATTACATAAAAACATTAATTAATCAAATGTTTAAAAAACCCCCATTAACGGCTAAACAATATCCTAACCGATCATAAAATTCATTTCTAACGTTACTAAGTTGATATTGGGAAATTTTATTACATTCTAACGAAATAGCGTTTTTTAACTGGTTTAGATTCTCGAATTTTACACTTTTATAAATGACACTTTTTAAATGACCCCACAAAAAGAAGTCATTCGGTGAAAGATCAGGTGACCTGGTTGGCCAAAGTATCCGGTACAATGGACCAATAATATTGCCGTTAAAAGCATTTTCCAAACACTCTCTAACCATACGGACATTATGGGCCGGGCAACCATCCATTTGGTACCAGATCGTTTGATCTTCCTGAACAACTTCTTCCAAGGCGGATTCAATTTGATTATGAAATAAGTCCAAATATGTTTCAGCTGTTATAGTCCATAAAAAAGGATCCAATGATATGGTGTCCGATAATTCCCACGAATACATTTGTTTTTTGGGGATATTATGTCCGAGTATGAACAAAGCGATGTTCATTTTCTTGGCTCCAATACCGGTAATTCTGAACATTTGGTTCATTGTTGAGGGTAATTAATGTACATTCATCGGTAAAACAAATATTTCTTAAAAAATTCCTATCATTATTTGCTCTTTCAATCATTTCAAAACAAAATGCCCGTTATTTGCTCTTCATCTCCTTCCTGCAGCTCTTGATGTTTTTCGAATTTATACGAATAATATTTGTGTTTTTTTTTAAAGTTCGCAATATCGTTGTATGATGTTTATTTACCTCTTGCCTAAGAACCCTCGTACTAACCATCTTGTTTTCCTCCACACTCCACACTTGGTAGAATATTAAGATCTCTGTTCTCTCTTTCTTCGGCTCTATTTTCGATATCTTGAGTTGAACATTTACAATTATTTATTACGGTATAGTTGAAATGGACGGAAGGGGCTTCGTGGGGAAATAACCTGAAAACATTTCAGATCCTGCTCTAAAACTGTTTCCCGCATAATGCCATTTAATTATGGCTATTTTTTCGTCGATTGAATAATGCATACTTGTTTTCAAATATCGATTGTCACTGATTTATTGACACTTTTCCTCACGTCAGTGACAATATTCATTTTACTGGTGCCCGTTTGGTTTTACCTGAACCGAAAATTTGCTAATTTTGCAATTACATTTATATGAATAATTCATGATTCGCTTATTAAAATTTTTTGAAACATTGCACAAGGGTTTGCCAGATTGGTCTCTTTAAAACGTTATCTTACATTTTTTCTATAACATGTACAGGGAAGCCAATAATTGGCCCCTTTAAAATTTACATAGGTATTCCTCTGTTCCGCTCGGCGACGCACCGACGATATTAAATCATTACAAAATACTGGTGGTAGAAATGTCACTATGAGAAATGCTATTTCTCTTCCTCTCTTTTTCTCATCGAAGCTGTCAAAAGCTTTGAGAGTTAACTAGGCAGAATGTCACTTTTTGCTGGTCATTTTTATTTTAAGTTAACTTCTACTCCCAATTGATTTATAGAACTCTTTAAGATGCAGCGTATTGTGGTTTTGATTTACGATTGTTTTTTTACTGACTCTACAAAAATTACTATATTTCGTTCTATATCATATAATATCTCATTAATGGAAAATGATTAAGAGTAGAACTGGTAACCTATTTAATTTTTCTTTGTAATCAAAAAATTAAGAATTAAAATTGAAAATGTTAACCAGATTCATTGTGAAATAGAATTTTCAACAACAAAAAATCTGTAATAGCATAATTTGCATAGAGTTAGTAATGGTGGCAAAATAGGTTTATAATGAAACAGTTTATTAATTATCCAATTTTTAATTTTTTTAAGTACACCAAAACAATAAAACCTTGACTTGAGACACGCAAAAAGAAACCCAACGAAATTTGGAATGATTTTTTGTTCAGAGGGACTTTGGAGAGAAACTTCTTTTTTTACACTTCTTTAAAAATAACCTTTTTGGTAAAAAATACGATTGTCGAGGAATTTGATTTATCACATTCTAACAATTTGATCAACTTATCTGTTTGAACAATGACTTGTACTGTGTTGACTATTTTCATTTATTAGATATTATAATAATTTCATAAAAGATTTTTAAATTTCATAAGTCATTTTTGACATTAAAACTTAAATATGTCAATAACAGTAAAACCAATAGAACTCAAACATGTAATAATTTATAGGATGTGTCATTTAAAAAAACGATGTTGACACATACTTCTGGTATAAACATGCGCCGCCTTCTTAAAAATATTTTAGCCAAGTTACTCCAATCATCATTATGTCCACTTAATATTAATTTCACAATAATGTTTTAATAAAACTACATAACTTAAAAGACAAAATTGCGTTATACATTTAGTGAAGTAGCGTAGAGTTATATTAATACATTATTTTATGAGTAACCAAATAATGAACCAAACAAGTAACCAAATTAAATTGTGAATAAAAAATATGATTCAATATTCCAAAAACGAGACGACTGAGGAAAAAAGGCGCAAAAATATAAATAAACCTTATAGGAATAACACAACTATAAAAGGCAAGTCCGTAGCAAGAAATTATGTAAAAGAATATATTGAAAGATTTTTTATCAATTCTAACCATAGGAATAGTTTGCTGCAGAAAAAACCTTTTTTTACGACAACGCACCCCCACATTTTCTTATTTTATTTAGGGCAAATCCCTTTTGGCTTGTTTGGGTTTATTACAGCGAAAAGGGGGTCAGGCTTATTGCACATGTATTATCAGGAGGTTGTTGTTTCACATAAAACGTGAAATCTCGTTTTGGTAGGGTAAATATGGGACAACCCCGATTTTAAGGGGTGTATCTTTCGTTGGTTTGCTTAAAAATATTTTCCTAATATTTATTTAGGGTTATTATACAACACGGAGGACGTGCATTAAGCTTAAAATTATAACCTTTCGAGGAAATTCCAACCTTCTCTGGAAATTCCAAACTTTTACCTATCCTGATATCCTTAAATCTTTCGTGCTTATAAATTACAAATTGCTTCGATTCCACCTAATCTGGGGTTAAAATGGAGAGCAATTATTTGCCCTTCTAATCGAGTTTGTATTATCTGGATTTGCAAAAAAGCGTAAAATGTAAAAATGCTACATACTGCTTTTTTTTTAAACCTAAAAGTATATAGTAATATCTAATAACTAATATTTAACGCTGACATAGCAATAAGAGTATATATAAGTAACCGTAACCCATTAAACAACAACATTAATATAGTGTAAAAGCCTAGTTGCTGTTCATATTAATTGTTCCATAGATTTAGATAGGTTTTTGTAACAATAAAGTTTTTTTAAAAGGAACTTCGCCCAGCTGTGTTATTATTTGGCGCTGTGAACAGGATAGTGTGATTCTGCCCTTTATCGATCTTTCGTTGTGCAGAAGTGGTTTTAAAATCTAGTAAGAGTCCCATTCAAAGAGTAAGAAGAAGCAAAAAGTCAGTGACAGTGCGTTTAGTAATCGTGAGTGATCCTGTGGTAGTGGTGCCAGTGAGTGAATCGAGCGATCCTGTAGTACATCTACCGCCAGCACATAGGGCCACACCAAAGAAAACGACGTCATTTGCCGCCCTTCTTCCTCTAGCAGTTGGCGTTCCAGAAAACTATCCAGCGATTCCAGCTTTCCAGCCACACTCTATAGGAAGCCCTTTGTCGTGAGCTGTTATTCAGTTTAGCCTCTATGGATTCATCTTTGTCTATACTGTAAGTAGATTGCTGAATTGCCTTTTAATGTCCAGTCCCTCTAACCGTTTACAACAAATTTTTAATTGATTAAATTCAACTCCTAATTTAAATCATAGCGAAAGTTCTTCAAATTCACAAGAACAATTAGCAGAACGTTTAGAAAATTTAAGTTTAGATTCAGAAGATAATTCTTTAGTAGATAAGACAATTAGACCTGTAATTTATTCAGACATGGAAAACTTAAGATTTCATTCCTCACTTTTACCAACCTTTTCGGGAGAACAAACTCACTTAGAGAGTTTTATTATCTCCATAAATGAATTTTTTTCTCTATACGATAACGATAATGATGATCAGAAAAAACTTGTCATAGCGGCAATAAAGTCTAAGTTTACTGATAGAGCAAGAGATTTTTTACTCTCTAGGCCCGACTTAACATCTTGGCTCTTAATTAATAGGATTCATTAAGACTAAAATTCGGTGATCCAATAACTTACCAAATCTTAATGCAACAACTCCAATATATTAAAATTTATAGGAACGAAAGCATATTACAATTTGTTGATAGGCTCAAAACTTTTGTGCAAAGAATAATAGCAAAAATTAATTGTGAAGTAGATAATAATAGTGCAAAATCAACCCTTGCCAGGCCCTTCAAACCCAAAAACTCCCTAACAACGGATATTACCTAGAAGATGTCTCCCCTGCTCTAGTTGTAAGCTATTATCATACAACATACGTCCCTTTTAACATAACTAATATTAAGTCGACCCTGTATCAATTATCTAAAAACCTACGTAGCACATATTCTTTGATTAATGAGCATAGTAAGATATCACATTCCCAACTGTATTATATATCAAAAGGTTTACAAGACACATATGATAGCTTTGCAAAGTTAAATTTGTATAAAAACAACTCAATACCTAAAAATCGTAATAAACGCGGTTTAATGAACTTCCTGGGAAGTGGCATCAAATTCATAACTGGTAATCTAGACAATAATGACCTGGAGACTATTTCGCAAAATTTGCACATTTTAGAACATCAAATTAACACTATACAGAAAATCAATGACCTTAGTTCTCTTGCAGGAAACATAGTAAACAATTTCGAGAAAAATTTTTTAATTATTAATGAAAACGCAGAAAAATTTAAAACCGAAATACAAAACCTTTATGGCGAAATTAATTTGCTATTATTACTGCAAAGCCAATATACACTTAGTGTAAGTGTTAAGGAGTTCTTAGAAAAATTATTACGAATAATTTCTTTTGCTCATCTAGAGACTCTAGATCTCGAAATATTACGTTTTAAAGAAGTTGAAGAAATTTGGCAATATCTTAAAAAACACTATCCCGAAAATGCTCTATGGCCTCTAAAACACTTATCCGAATTAACACTAGTATGTAAGACTGGCCTCCTAGTTTTAAGCGATTTGGCAATTCTAGCAATCAAAATACCTATTTTTGAACAAAAACTATGTGATTTAAAATATGTATATCCTATACCAAATAACGAAACAAAAATACTTGTTGGTCCTAGTAAATATTACTGTACTAAATTGTGGTATAGCCAATGCTTAGAAATCAGTTCCAATTGGATGTGCTCTGATTCCATTGCTAATAGCTGTTCACCACCAACAAACTGTCGTTACGCTAAAGCACAAAACAACTACCAAATACACACAGTGACTCATAATAAATCCTTACTTTTCTGTACAAAATCCCCAGAAATTGTATACGAGAATTGTTTTTACTTCCAAAAAGTAACCCTACAGGACTGTGCTCTAATTTTCAGCTAATGTGATGTTATCATAAACCAACAAAAATACTCCTTATCCTCAAATAATATTTCTTTTACTATACCCAAAATTAAAAAACTCCAACCGACATATCTATCCCTCAACTTGCAAATTAGACATCTGGAAAATCCTAGAAAAATCCAGGAAGAACTCATGGAAACTTAGCAACCCCAGACGTTTAATGCCCTATGGAATACCGCCCACATTGTACTCGTAATTACTTGTATTATATTTGTATGCATCTTAGGTATAGTAATTTACTTTTGGCAAAAGCAAAAACACCTTAAGGCCATTCCAACAAAGGTTCTAGAAAAATTGATCAACGAGGACGTTGAATGTTCTGAGGGTGGAGGAGTAATATCTAATAACTAATATTTAACGCTGACATAGCAATAAGAGTATATATAAGTAACCGTAAACCCATTAAACAACAACATTAATATAGTGTAAAAGCCTAGTTGCTGTTCATATTAATTGTTCCATAGATTTAAGTACGTTTTTGTAACAATAAAGTTTTTTTAAAAGGAACTTCGCCCAGCTGTGTTCTTATTTCGTGCATACAAATTACAAATTGCTTTGATACCACCTAATCTGGAGTTAAAATGGAGAGTAATTATTTGCCCTTCTAATCGAGTTTGTATTATCTGGATTTGCAAAAAAGCGTAAAATGTAAAAATGCTACATACTGCTTTTTTTTAAACCTAAAAATATATATTTAAGCACTTTTTACGGTACATTTTGTACATAACATCCGAAAAATATTACCATCATTAGTAGCTCCTCTTTTGCTCATCTCCCTTGAAACAAAGTTTCTGGAGAAGGAAAAAAGTAATGTTTGACTTTTGGGGGAAAAATTGAAGGAATAGGCAAATAATCACTTTTATTCTTATCGTGTGCCATTATCTTGCTTCTTTGCTTCCCTTTTCCTGTTGATTACCCTGAAAGTGTTCTATAGTAACTTTATTTTAGCACATTTCGTAAGTTAATAGAATCAGGGATTCAGGATTTGTTTTTTTATCGAACATGAGATATATCAAATTTGGCCGAAAATTGTTTCATTGTAAAGGCTTCACATACTTTAGAATAGTGAATGTATTTTTCGTATTTTCTGGATAAATCCCAACATTCCTAGGCCTTTCTTTGTCGAAAGTGATGTCAGATTTAAAAATTAGTCTTTCAAGTCTCTATATAGTGGTTGATAAGGCATTGACCAAACATGTGGGTAAAACAGGATATTAACTTTGAAAAGAATTCATCGCTTTGCATTTTGCGACATTGCATTTTGTGACCAATTGTTTCAATTACCAAGATCTGCTTGTAAATCGTTCTCCAGTCCAGCAGCAGACTTGTAGAATTTTAGATCGTCTGCGTACAATAGAATTCTTAAGCTTTTAAGCATGTACTAAAGTTGTTAATGAATAAAAGAAATAATTAATATTGAGCCTATATTTGTGATCTTCTTGGGATCTCAGATATTACTTAATAATACCCCGGAGAGGGCACTTTTTATAATCACTTGCATACAGTTACTCAGGTAAGATCTTATTAGTTTCTAGGTATGTTCTGGATATTCCTATGACAAACATTTCGGTAGACGTTGCCGATAAAAGCTATTCGAGCTCTTCATTGAGATATGGTTTAGAAGACTATCGGAAGCTTTAGAAAACTTGGTGTTGAATAAACTTGTATTATCTCCTTCACTGTACATACTAAGAAGTTTTGATAGATAGCATAGATAGGTTCGTTCTTGGGAGAAATATTGCTAAGCGGTGTAGTATATCTTTTAAAAGTCGCAAAAAGTTTGTCTGTTAGAATCCCTTCGAATATTCGAACTTTTAAAATTCGTCGATATCAATAGCTTACTTTTAAGTATCGTAGGTTTTTTGTACATTAGAGGACAAGTTTCTTTATTTGGTTGGGCAATATCAACACATCATCGAACATTACCGGCGCAAAAACATTCGAGTTAAGGTTTTTAGAGTCAGAGTAGGATGCTTGAAAATGGTTTGTAAATGCTTTTGCGATTTCTCCAAGGCCTTCCATTGTTATGCCGCTGTAAGTTATTTAATTAGGCAGATAAGAGTATTTTGTTTAAGCTTTTTGCGTATGACCAGCAAATGTTTAATATTTTCGGAATAAGTAGCTCAGTATAGGTTATACAAAGAGAATACCAAATATCATTAAGTAATTAGAGTGTAGACTGTAAATATTTTTTGTATAACTTGTTTTTTAAACGACAAAAAACAATTTTAAATATCTACTCTTTAGATTTCGTCTAGTGTAGCGTCAGTATACAAAAATATCCGAATGATCTGAAAAATTCAGATCATTTAAGCATCTTACCAAAGTGGATGCAGCTTTAATTGGGTTGCTGAAGTTCAAGGAAACACATTGAGTTGCATTAAAAACTGATCTATATGCTTCTGATTATAGTTAGGAGAAATGTAGATTCATCCAGTTACTAAATTCAGTCTAGAAATATTCGCACCTATGTTCCTAGATATTCATTGGAGAAAAGGGTACCGATTTGAAAAGTTTTAAGGGATGATAGTGTTTCAGAACTAGACCGTAAACTTAACATTTAAAAAATCTGCATTTTGTAACCACTACGAAAACAATACTACCAAATAACTGATCGATTTTCGTGCATCGTCCTCGTACATTCTGGTATATACTGTTTTATTATTTGATTTGGCTATACTTATTGAACAAAAAATGTATCCGTTTTTTTCTTGTCGGATTTGTCTCCATATCATCTTGAAATATTTCATTCGTAATGCTTTTAATTCCTTAGTGTGAACTATTGCTTTTACAAGTGTCGACGATGAAACCTTACATAAGGATTCTCTTATACAATTTACAAGGGAAGCGTCGGTCTCTCTACATTTTTTCAAAGAATCAATTTCACAAAATTAGCATTAATACCAAGTAATGTATGTCTGTTAGTCGCAAAGCTCTTGTTTTGTGGGCACAGCTTCTGCAACTCTAGGTCACTCATCAGTCGTAGAAATTCACCATTGAAGTAATCAGTATAGCCAATAATTACCAGTAATTCTTACTTTCTAAAGATTTTATGCTGATTAATATCTCATTAATGGTTTTATTCGCTTCAGTGATTTGTGAATCTTAATATTGAATTTTTTTAGTTTCTAGCTTTATGTTTTGGTCAGTATTTTATTTTTTTTTGCATTTTATAGTCTTAAATTTAAGATTTGTAAATATTTTTTTTATCCCAATAGAAAATCAGGAGGAGAATATATTCACCATTTTCGTTTTTCAATTCATATTTAATTGAAATGTTCACCTTTTTGGTTTTAGATACCTTGATTTGTGTTTTGTAGCATGACAGTAAGATGGCGCTATAGGAACTAATATTAAGACTAATAACTATATCTTGATCAAAAACTCTATCCGAATGTAAATATATCATAGTATTCTTAATAATTTTTTTTATTCAGTAATGGAGGACAATAATAGCATTTATACCAAAATAACGTCTGAAGATCGAGATAATTTATTGTGCTACTAGACGGTGCATCGTTTAATATAGTAAATTAATATTGAATAAAAAAAGTAAAAGTCAAAAATAAAAAAAAAAGAAACAACGCGCCATGCATAATGCACCTAAATTTTGTTTTTTCAATTCATATTTATTTAAATACTTCACCTTTTTGGCTCTAGGTGCCCTATTTGTTGTTTTGAAGCATAATTGTTAGATAGCGCTATAGATACTTTTTCTAAGACTTATTACGAAATTAAGCTATACCTTTATAAAAACCTGTATCCGAATGCTAATATTTCGTAGCACTCGTAATAGTACAATTTACACTAAAATTACAATTTGGAGACCTTAGTTAATATATCGTTGTGGTACTACACGTTTGAAATTGATGTACTACATGTTGAATTAAAAAAATTGTTTTTCAATTCATATTTATTTTAATAGTTCACCGTTTCGGCTCTAGATTACCTTAATTTCTGTTTTGCAGCATGATTGTTAGATGGCGTCACATGTCTTCTTCTTCTTTCAGCAACCCTTCACAGTCCACTCCTGGACATAGGTCTCCCCTATGTTCTTCCATGTTTCTTTGTTCTGTGCCAGTTGGTGCCATCTGTTGCCCACTTTGTTTTTGACATCATCGAGCCAGCGTAACTGTGGTCTGCCAACGCTGTGTTTATGTATGCGAGGTCTCCATTGAACGATGTGTCTTGACCATCTCAAGTCGTCCTGTCGGGCGACGTGTCCTATCCAGCTCCATTTTAGGTGGGCTATGCGTGTTATGACGTCTTCAACTTTGGTTCTTTGTCTAATACCCTTATTTGTTTACCCCTTACTTTTGCTTACCCCTCTTTGGGTGGTCCTAAGCATGTTAGCTGATTTAACAGTGAGTGTCATGGTTTCCATTCCGTAAGTCATCGCGGGCAGTAAGCAGGCATTGAAGACCTTTCTTTTCAAATTAATTGGAATAGTTTCATTTTTCAAGACGTGTGACAGCTTACCCGTGGCTGCCCATGTCAATCGAACACGTCTGTTTATTTCGGCAGTTTAATTTTCTTTGCCCAATTTGATGTAATGTCCCAAATATACATATTCTTCGACGTTGTCAATAATTCGGTCTTCTATATGTACTTGAATATTGTCAGGTGACATGACTTTTGTTTTATTTAAATTCATGGTTAAACCTTTTGTTTTCGATTCTCTTTGAAGTTCTGCCAACATCTCCTGTGATTCTATTATATTCTGGCTAAAGAGTACTATATCATCCGCAAAGCGTAAATGACTCAGATGTTTGCCGTCGATTTTGATGCCTCTCTCGTTTCAGTCCAGAGTTTTAAAAATGTCTTCCAGTGCCGGTGTAAACAGCTTTGGGGAGATGGTGTCCCCTTGTCTTACTCCTCTTTTTATTTGAATTTTGTTTGTTTCTATCTCTTCTGAGATTTTAACGGTGATTGTCGCATTTTCGTATATGTGTTTGAGAAGCTGCTTGTATCGAGAGTCGATTCTTGCATTGTTCATGGCCTTAAAAATAGCCCACAACTCTACGGAGTCAAAAGCTTTGTTATAGTCAACAAATGCGAGGTGTAGTGGTTCATTGTAATCGTTGCATTTTTCTATTATAGTGCGAACGGATTGTATGTGTTCTATTGTGCTATGACATTTTAGGAAGCTAGCTTGTTCCGGGGGCTGATAAGCATCTAGTTTCGCTGTAAGCCTATTTGTTACTATCTTTGTCAGAAGTTTGTACGGGTAGGGGAGTAAGCTAATAGGTCGATAGTTATCGATTCTCAACCTATCTCCTTTTTTGTACTGTAAAATCACCTGGGCCTTTTGCCATCCTTAGGGTATCACGCCTTCTATCATACATACATATACTCATACATACATCACATGTACTCATTTCCAAAAAAGTGTTTATCAAAAACTGTATCCCGATGCAAATATTTCGTAGTAGTCATAGTAATTTTTCCCTATTTTTTAATAAAAATTATTATTTTTCCTAGAATGCTTTAATAGTTCATGCTTTCATAAATTCATTTATTTTTTAATAAAATAAAAGTATGACTTTCTTTATGCTGCGTAAAAATGAATTTGTCTCAAATGTAAATGTTTCGAATACATTCAATTCGAAATGCACAAAGCGAAATTGCATTTGTTATAAAATGGATTTGGTACAATTTAAAAATTAAATTTTATCCCTGCGTTTCGTTCAGAAAGATTGATCTAGAAACAAAGCGAAATTTAAATAATAAATTCTTCGATGCATTTTAATTTTTAGGGCACATACAGGCACTAAATTTTAAAAGTAACATTAAACGCATTTATTTCGATAGGAATTTTTCAATTAAATTAATTAATTAAAATGTACGGATTTATAGATTTATTTATTTTTGACCCTAAATTATTTGATTTTTAAAATATTAATGTGTATAACCCATAATAATATTACCCCTTAAACCGGCATATTATAGGGATATTCTTTTTTTTATATAGTTCGCATTTTTAGTAGACTTATTTTATATTAATGAATAATATATTTGAGTCATTATTAAAATTAGATTTAAATTTAATTCTGTTTGGAAATATTATTTAAAATATATTAATATCCCATCCAATTTGACCTAAATAAGGGTTATTTATATATATTTATATTTATTTTTATAATAATTATTTATGCATATACAACCGGTGTTAAATATTGTGTGTTCTTTTTGTATAATTATTATAGCATATAAAACATTATTTTTTAAAATATATTTGTTTATCTAGAAATACAAAAAAAAAATTATAAATTTTCAATTAAAAAAATTAATAGTTTAAAGGTGAGATTCAGAGCACCAAATATCTGTTCTTCCATCTAACGTAATTATCTATACTAAGGACTACACAAGTAAGTTTTAAAATAGAAATAATATAAGCTATATGAATTATTAAGAGTCTATTAACTAGAAAAAATCAAACAAAAACAAGTATATTATTTCACCCTTATCAGCAACTTCTTGAAGAGGGTGAGATACATCTCTAAAATCTCAAATGGAAAGGGAAATCAAGTTATACATCATTTTAAAACTGAAAAATGCTTTCCAATGGTACTATGGAAAGCTGCATTTTAGGAAATTATTCTCTGTTTATCAAGAAAAACAATAAATAAAAACACTATTTTGAATTATATATTATTATTTAATTAAAGGTTAAAAATGATTTCCGTTATTTCGAAAACAATAATAAAACAATAAAATTTGAAATTCTTTACGTAAACTTACAAATGTTTTTGTGGATATATAGCACGGCATTCCTAATCTATTCTATGCTGGAGTTGCTCTAGTGACTCTAGGTAGCATTTTAAAGACCACAGATTTTCGGTGACCTCAGAAAAAGAAGTCAAGAGGTATCTGGGGCTCTAGGTGGCCATTCAATAGGACATCTTCTAATCATTGTCTAATGAGAACTACATAAGGAGGTTTTCCAGCTTGTTGGAATTGTAGTAACCATTCTTTTAAAGATAAATGTCTGTATACAGTGTGACCCATTTGTTTTCGGGTCACCCTGATAAAAAGCTTATTTTTGGTGCGATTTTGCTCGGGTTTTTTTAAAATGTTAGGTCCAGAAAAACTGCATCATTATAAAAAAAAAAATTCTGTCATGCCAATTTCAAGGCCTACTAATGTCAGTTTTTAAGGGCCAAATATTAGGAAACCATACTAGGCATTTTTGTAGCAAAAAATTGTTCACACCACTGGATTTGGCATCTCCCAAAACGGCCTTATACCAAATTTCACCAAAAAATATTAAATAATAACAATTTTATGATAAAAAAAAGAAATGCGCTTTACTTCTAAATTGTCTCTAAAAATTATTGAAATATTGAACTCTATTGTGTCTAAAAATTATTGAAATATTGAATTATCACATTTGACATCTAATTGTCAAAAGTGGTAATAGAATGTATTTAGATATATTAGTAATTATGGAAAATTTAAATTTAAGAAAAAAAAATTGAAATTGTTCGTCTTGTTGGTGGTAACACGCGTTCGATGAGAGAAGCTGCCAGAGAATTTAATATTAGGCATCCTGATAGACCAGTAAGTCTAAGTACTGTGCAACGTGTTAATAAAATTTTCAATGAAACAGGATCTGTTTCAAAAAATCTACTTAAAAATAGACATAATGGACGGCGTGGGCTGAGTTTTGCTATTGGCTTCAGGGAAAATATTTAAACAACAGAAACTTTCTAGATGAAATCCCTTTTAGCGATGAAGCCACTTTTACCACAAATGGCGTAGTCTCCAGTCAAAATTGCCGCCACTGGTCCGTGCAGAATCCAGAATTTATAATAAATGCAAGGAGACAGTATTCGCAAAAAATTAACGTTTGGTGTAGAATACTAAGCGACAAAATTATTGGCCCTTTTTTCTTAAACGGTAATTTGAATACAATTGAATTTTTGAATTTTCTTGAGAATGATTTTTCGAACGCATTAGAAGATTTACCCTTAAGATATCACCTTAATTTGAAGTTTCAATTAGATGGTTGTCCTGTCCATAATGCTCGTTTAGTAAGAGACTGGTTAAATCAATATTTTGAAAACTGTTGGATAGGACGAAACAGTCCTTTCGTTGAGTGGCCACCGAGATCCTCTGACTTAACGCCACTCGATTTTTTTCTCTGGGGCTTATTTAAAGAAAAAGTGTACAAATCAAGACCTCAAAATTTAGAAGATCTACAAGTCAGAATAATCCAGGTTTGTTCAGAAATTACTCCAGAGCAAGTCCGTAAAGTTATTTTAAATGTAGGCAAAAGAAATGTAAAATGCATAGAAAACAATGGTGGATTAGTAGAAATTTCAAAAATTTTGTAGCGGTTAATTTTTAATTTTTTTGTTTGTTGTTTTTATTTTATTTGTATTTATTTTTATTAGTTTATTGTTTGTTTTTATTTGTATTTAGTTTGGAATTGTTATTTGCTTGTATTATCTTTATTCAATTTGTTTTTTTCATGGCTATCTACACATTTTTAAATGTAAATAAATGCATAATTTCCCTTTTTATTTTTTGTTATAAAATTGTTACTACTTAAGATTTTTTGGTGAAATTTGGTGTAAGGCTGTTTTGGGAGATGCCGAATCCAGTGGTGTGCACAATTTTTTGCTACAAAAATTCCTAACATGGTTTCCTAAAATTTGGCCCTTAAAAACTGACATTAGTAAGTCTTGGAATTTGCATGGCAGAATTTTTTTTTGTTATAATGATGCAGTTTTTCTGGACCTAACATTTAAAAAAAACCCGAGCAAAATCGCACCAAAAACTTTTTATCAGGGTGACCTGAAAACAAATGGGTCACACTGTATGTTCCTTTGATTTTCTAATGACCGCACTATTATTGGTTCGATAGACCTCTAAAGCAGCTCAGTATACATGTCGCCCTTGTACAAACCTTGTACAAATTTAAATTTCCTTGTACAAAACATAGGGCCGATAATTTGGGTAGATATCTCTTTTTGTTCATGACAAGACCAGTTTCTTCAAATTTGGTTATTAGTTGGCGAATACACTCTGGGCTTACTTTTGACCTGGATGCATTTCATTAAAACGTTGAGCTGACCTTAAGAATCCTGGGAACCATAAATGAAAATAATGTCTACGTGTTCAGATATGCTGTACACCACTGTTAAAGATAAGAAGTACTGCTTTTCGTTTAAAGTGAACGGAAAGTCAACTGGCTCAAATTCTTAAGAGACGGTATATCGGTAGCCATAATTTTGAACATATAATTAAACAATACACAATTTTCATTATAAACAGAATTTTCTAAAATGTGGCTTTCTATAATAACATTGAAAAGGAGTTTTCAAGAACTTCAACATGATGTATCACTCGAACTTTCTTTCTCTCACCCTCTTTAAGGGGTTCCAGATAAGGGTGAGATAATAGGAATATTTTTTTCAGTATTTTCCATTCGTAATATATGGCAATTTTAAATTTTTAAATTGTCATCCTGTGTAGTACACATTAATATAGTACATGTACTATTACCATACCATATTACAACAACAATGATATATAACGGGTAGTAATAAGGTGAACATCTAAGCAAAATGTTATTTCAATGTATAAATAAGGTAGCAATCTTAAATTAATAATTTTTAAAGGTTTTTATTAATATTGCTAAAAGAATTTAAATAACACATATTGAAAATGCGTGAAAAATACTTCTCTTATCCATATTCAACTACTTGACTGCTTTGATCGTATCTGCTGTAAGCTTGTATCAAGTGTATAGGGTTGCGTTTTTTTGAAACCATATATTAATCTAAGGCATATATTTTGATATTTCCTAATTCTTATTAAGTTGTGGTAGGACTAGCATATTACAAAGTATAATATTTGTTGTTCTCTTTAAAACGTAGCGATATCTTTAAATATTTTTAAGATTTAAAAATCCTTTTTGAATACATGCATTTACATGCTTTATGAATCGTAGGTCACTATGTAGAATTAAACCTAAATTTCTATATTGCTTGACGAATTTTATAAATAAATAAATAATTACTTTATATGAAGTAATCACCATACGCATTTGAAATAAAATTGGGTCAAAACAAAGAAAATGTTACAAGAGAGAAAAAAAAACAAACTATAAATTAGACATTGAAATACGCATTGAATAAACTAGAAAGCTGAAGAAATTACTCTCAAACAATTTAGTTCGGTCTGATGACGCTTTATTAGCAAAACATGTAACCTTCGTGATATATAAAAGGATGTTGTGAAACCGAGACTTTTTTTTAAATTTTTGTTTTATTTTTTTTCTCTAGTTATGTAGGTCTGTTTGAGATAATGGACGAGTTCTTTCAATACAGTTCATTTGTTAATACCATATTTTTAATCTGGACTTTTTTAATAGAGTTACTGTTTTTTATTTTGGTCTAGTAGAGCATTGGCTAATTTAGTACACATATACAAATGTGATTTTTCGGTTACAGTAAGTCTATGAGCAATACATTTAAAGTTCATTATTCTACTATTGTAGCTATTCTACTATAGCTGCTTTGATTTTAATTCAAACGAAGATTTAAAAAAAAAGTGATCTTGTTATTATAAACCGCATACATAATCTTATTGCCTAGATCTTTGAAGGATTTATCTTGTTGCAACTTGTTGTTAACTTTGTTGCATTTTTTTAATAATTTCCCAAATTTGTGTTTTAAACTAAATGCATTTTTTGACATGGTAGCCCTCTCCCAAAATACCATTCAAAAACCTATTCAAAATTATATAATATTTTTTTGTTTCATATTTTGCTTATTCTGCCATAGGCTTTTGATAAATCTAGGTGCATCCCAAGAGTAAGTTTGCCCTTTTTCATGTACTAAAGCAAATTTTTGATAAAAGCGTAGATAGCAGAATTTCTTGATTTGCTCTTTGAAAACCTACGCTGACAGTGGCTAAAAAGGCATAAGCTTTACTAATAGAGCACGTCGCATCTTCGAAAATCCTAGAAAACCAGGTAATAGACTTAAAGGTCTCTAATTTTTAAAAAATTCTGTATCCCCCTATTTAAAACAAACTTTAATCAACGCTATTTTTAAACTATCAGGAAATATTCCAAAATTAAATAAATTGTTTATGGTATAACATAAAACATGTTTCACGTGTTCGTGATTGTGTAGCTCTTTAAAATACTATTCGGAATTTCAGAAATCCTATTACTATACTTATTTTTTATTTTCTGTGTTATTATAACTGGTGTTACAGGACTCTGAATAGATTGGGACAAGATTTTCAACTTTGAATTCATAATTAATGCCAGCCACTACCTAAGAACTGGATCAATTATAAGAAATGCCCTGGTACCTATCTTTAAGATAAGTAGCAAATAACGCAATAAATAATAAAAAAAATAAATTCATAATAAAATATATTTTTAGTCAAACACAATTACATACAATTTTAACTACATTCTAAGTTTATCTAATCTGAATAGAGTAGTAAAATAGAAGCATAATTTAAATGGATATGATACATAGTAACATATATTTACAATAGTATCTTATTTTCGTATAGACGAATTTATATATCCTTTTCCACATCTAGAATATATAAGCCTGTAAAATAAAATTAACTTTTAGTGTGCGATGGATAAGGATATTTTTATATATTTACCATCCGAAACGTCATGTTAAATCTTTTAAAAGCTTAGGACAATAAAAGTCAAATGTAAGCTTATAAGCTATTGCATAAGGAAACAATAATATAAGTCATGTATACAGATTGTTCTTGTATGTTGTGTTTTTGCCTCCATATACCCGCATCTCCACCAAACGGGAAGATATAAAGATTTATATAAAACGAATTTGTGGCATCGAATTAAATCTGCATTATATATAAATTAATAATATACTATACTTTTTAAGACTGATACCCGTCATTTTTAACATACAAGCCCTAAATGGGCCTTTTGAGACTTAGGCAGTGCTCCTTCTCTAAGTTTTGAAATCACAACTATAATTTAAACTGACTTATTAAATTAGGTTAGATATATTAAAAGGTTATAATATTTAAGTATACCTTGTATTAAAGTATATCCACATGCTATTTTTTAAGAACCTTATAGCCCATGAATTTCTTAAAGTGTTTCTTTTGTATTTGAACTATAAAATATATTGAACTAATAAATAAATTGTATTGAATACATTTGAATTAAAAAGCTACTTCTTCATTGTCTACAACCTTCCAAAGTATATTTTCCTAGTATTTTTACTAATTGTTGGGATATTTTACACAAGTATTATAGTAATTATACACAGATCCTTATACTTGCACAAACACTTGCAAAAGTATACAGTAATATGTGCTTAGGGTATAACATGAGGAACTCGAAATTTGAGGTATCCTAGAGGCCCCTTTGTATATACATCTTGCGTTTTTAACGCCAAAACCAGTTAGACAGGAAGACGAAAGAATTTGCCGGAATTTATAAAAGTACAGTAATGAATCAAGCTTTTGGGCAAAAAAAACCAATCAAGCTTATAAAAATAGAGAGTCGAACTGTATAAAACATAGAATTAAGGATTAACCGAGCTATACAACTACCAGACAGAAAATAGGAAGCTAGAAGTGTTAAGGCGATCCGCAGCAGACCCCCAAATTCCTATAACCTTATATGTTCAAATAAAAATCTGTATATTTTCATTTGCATTGGAAAAACAGTTGTCGAAAATCGCATTTTTGTTTGAGCCTATCATGTATAAAATATCGAATGTCAAAAATTTCTCAAACAAATGAAATAGGCTTTTTATCTGCCTAGTAGTTTACTTACTTATTTATTAAGTAAATAAATATTAAGTAATTATTTATTATTATTTATTAAGTAGTAAAAGGATAGCCGATATGTGTTGATTTTGTATCAACTTACGCAATGTTTTATGTATATCAATAAAAATATAAGCACAACTAACATGCATATTATAATGACTTATACTTAGAATCTTATTAGTTCAAATATATTATCTTACAGATTATCTTATGATTACTTTTTAAACACTTTAAATGTTCTTCTTCAAATAAACCCTGTTGATTAAAACGATCTGACCAAAGATTGTCGCTTAATTTATCGTCTTTTTAACTAGATACAAGAGTATCATCAGTCAATTTTATTTAACTAATTAAATAAAATTAAATAAATTAACTAATTAAATAAAAATTAATATAAATTTATAAAATTACATACAAGGATAAAGTAGCATCCACTTATTATTGAAATATCCACTCTTATCCTAACAAAGGGTTGTAGATATACACAGAGCTTGCAACAATTGTAAACTAATTCAAAGTGCAACCAAACACAAGACAGAAAATTTATCAAATTACTTTATAATGATTTGATTTACCGACTTATACACAAATTAAAATTTATATTAAATCATCTAGAGTACAGCTTTTAGTTATCTAAATCTTACCCTATTTTCGATATATCTATAAATATTTCCAATGAGAGTTCTCCATACATATATAAATTTATGAAGAACTTAAATGACTATTAGTTAAACCTTGTTGCCAATGTGATATCTAAATGTCTTTTGTTTTAATCTTGTAACTGAATGCCAGAAAACTATAAATTCAGAGAGTCTTTTATAATTTTCTACATATACATAATTAACAAATTGAATAGTTTCTTTAAAGGGTATTTAAAGCAACAAATTAAAAAAAATTAAAGCATAATTTAAATGCAAATAAAGACATACATTTATAACGTTTTTAAGATTGAGCGTTATTATCTGAATTATTTAAACATAATTATTTTTACCTAATTTCAGCGATTTTTAGGTGAAGACAGAAGATCAGCGATATATTTAATTCAAGTTTCGATATTTATGAGTTTGTTTATTAAAACTTTTTTAGATATTCTAGTAGATCTTAATTATTGATATTTGTAATTTTTGATATGTAAAATGTAATAATAATGTAAACCTTATTTTATATAATATTACTTTGATATTTTTATTATTTTAAAATTATTGATTTAACTATTACATTATGGTTTGACATGACATATTAAATCACTTCATAGTCAACACTTGCCAAACCTGGTAGAAAAAAACTATAATAAAAACATTAAATTTTACAGGATTTTTTAATGTAGATACTAATAAATAGGAGCATAACTTAAATGGACATTTTAACATATGCTTATACTTTCCCTCAGAAATTATTAATAGCTTAAATATAATATTTTAAATATTTTAATATATATGCTTTTAACACATTTTGTATAATATTCCCCTGTTAATTTTGTCGACTTAGATCTGACTTATTATTCTTATAACCAAAACGCATTTCACTGAATAGCCCCACTAAATCTAGATTGTCATGAAAACTTACTAGGGGTAAGTACTTATTATGTTCAATTCGTGACACGTTTGTTGATAAATCGTAATTAACTAATTCGAACTGACCAAATAAAAGCACACAACGACTAGTAATAGGGTTTCCAGTAAATTTAGTTGTACATACACAAAATGTCTGTCATTACTTCGTCGAAAACCGATGCGGTTAACGACCTATTGACAAAAGAGTGTCATCAATCAATCGATTTATTCCAATCAACTAGAAACTTCAGTAAATATTTATCGAATCAGAATGCACATATTTCTAAAATGTTCAAGCCTATAGCAATAAAATGTTGCATACACATGGCAGTTATTGCAACAGCTGGTATTATTAAACACAACAAAACTGAAAAGGCATCAAATTACTTTGTACGGAAGCTTTACAAATAATAACATGGCGTGAAAAGCTGACATGCTTAGCAACTTAGCCTTCGCTGTTTTATTTTAATATGAGATAATAGTACATATATAAGGCATTTAATAAGTGGCAGGGGTGCAATTCCATTTAGTAAATTTAATAAAGGGTGAAGAACGCCTGTCATTTCAAAAGAATTAAATGTTGTTTCACTTTATTTCGTAAAACGTTGCTCTGCTCTGCTGGGAAATGATGGGGATGAAAGCAGTTTTAAGAATGTCAGTTACGTTTTGATAAAGACCCATGGGCAATTATTATTTTTTAGGCAATAAATTAGCATTTTCCTTTATTAATGAAAACATAAACATAAAAGCGTCGACCAATAGTAAATTTAAAGTTTATTGATTCATCTAACCATGAACTTTTACACGGACGCTTAAACTAGTGCACTAAATGACACCCTTTTTTTCCACGAAGCGAATATTTCAACAACCCTTTAAACTCGTTTGAATTTCTTTTAAGGGCCTTTATTACCTAGCATGCTTTTCCTTTAAGTTCAAGTTGAGTTCGATTTTCTTCAATAAAAGAACCTAACGTCAAATTTTATTTTTTTACTTGAAAACTGTAAAAAGGTTTGATATAAAGTTTGTTTGTTTAATAACTATAGGAAAATTTCATATGATTTTAAAATATGGTATAAGAATATGTTATCCTATGATGATGATGTTTCATGAAAAACGTCTTTGATTCGAAGATACGGGATAAACAAAATTTGCGAAAACCATATTCGATAGTTGTTGAAATCATTAATGTAAATAAAAGTATGTCCTACGCGAATGAGTTTATCAAGTAAAAAAGATTATCGACGGTAACTTGGAATATCTACTAAGTTACAATCACCAGTATCTGTTGCAGTTGTTTGCATTAAATGACCTTTGACAGTTTGATGTCTCTTTAATGGTTACTGTATCCCTACCATGTATACGAACGCTAAAATGACTGACATGCATCTCATGTATATACTTCCTGATGGAAAATTATTAGAAGCTTAACCGTGAGTTGACCGTAAGTAACGCCTTCATAAAACAGTCATATTGAAACGAAATAGAGAACCAAAAAGATGAATTGCAAGAAGAAAGCTATAAAAAAAACATGGTGAACATAATAGAGGAAAATCAAGGTACTTTTACACGACAAATTTCCAATACTTTAAACGTAAGTCCATAGACAATTTAAAGACAAGAGTAATTTATTGTATCCATACCACATTTAACTTATTAGTATTACTAGACACTACTACCTGCTAATTATCATCCACGTATTGCATTATGTCAATAGCTTTTGCAAACATGAGTTATAATCCCTCAATTCCTGATGCATATTTTTTTACCTATGATGAACCAAATTCTCAAGAAATGCAATTGGGAATTTTCATAACAACCATGAGTGAGCAGATGCAAATTCGCATGAGATATGTGAAAATTGATTTCAACTCAATTCAATCAACTCCTTTCATCAATTCTTTTAATTTGTAATTAGAAGTCCATTCTCCCAGTCAATTCCTCTAATGTAGGGATTATGGTTAACCATTTAATTGAAACGGCATTTTTACCAGCAAGAGTTACCAACGAAGTGTATCCTAATTTTTTGCAAGAAAACCCGGCCCGAATTTCTCATGGATCTAGAATTGATGGCAAAATTTGCAATGTGGTTTACGCACGATCGTGCACCACCACATTTCAGTTTAGTTTCTCGTGAATTTTGATTTAAACCCCCTGGATTATTTCTTATGGGGGTCTCTGAAGTCATTAGTATACGGTACTCCAGTAGAAAATTTAGACGAAGTAAGAAATCGGATAACTGCTGAATGTAACTCAATTAGAAACAAACTTAATGTATTTGAAAGGGTTGAACATTCAGTGACGAGAAGATTTAATGCTTGTATCGAGGCCGGAGGTCATTTCGAGCATTTATTATAGAATAAGTGACTGTACATATTCTTTTTGTTAATAAAATATCGTTACTTACTACGTTAATATCGCAAATTTTGTTCACACTGTATCTTCAAAACAAAGGTTTTTTTTTCAGAATTTATCATAGGACAAAATATTTTTATGATGGGCCAAAAAATAATTCCTTGAATTTTTGTCGCATGTTTAACTAACACCCTATATGAGGAAATGCAATATTTATATACGGAGAAGTGTCAACATTTGCAGATCCACAAAGGCCTGTTGACAGTTCACTGTTGGTAGCTCAACCCAGCCATTAGCCTTATACACCTCTTTTGTAATTTAAAAGTTTCGGTCTACTAATTAATCTACCTTTCAACTAAGCTGAAGTAGTTATGATATGCTACTCATTCACTTTATTTGGACACACATCATTAGAAATTTCTTATTAGGCACACCAACTTATATACCTGCTGGAAGGTTACTGAATATGACCTTCCCATCTCATTCTTGAGCATAGGAATAGGACTAGAAATCTAACTTCATTCAAGAACAAATCTCCAGCAGGATGTTTAATTTGCTCTTCCTTATGATAAAATTTATGAATTGCACTTTTTTCCCAATCAGGCATAATTTATTTGCAATAAACCATTTTTCTACCGACGCAGTGACTTCTTTGATTCCATAAACATCTATTTCGGATGAATGTTATATTGTTAATGTGCTGCTGTCATCTAATCGTATATCAAAATAATAAAATAGGATAGATCCTAGGAGTAATCCTTGAGGAACTTCGTGTCTACCATTTCTGGCGTCAAAATAATACCATTTAAATGGATTGACTGTGTAGATTTCGACAAGTATAAAGATGTTAGTTGAATATTTTCTGCTTAAAACCCATAGCGGAGCAATTTTGAAAGGACATTATGCGAAAAACAATAAAAAACTTTAGCAAAATCTTCCAAAACAGGTTTCACAAGACACGTATTTATTTTTTTAAGATAGATTTAAAAACTTTTGTTAAGCTTCGTAAAAGCATTCAACCTTAGAATTTTTGGCTTTTGAGAGCTCTAGGCGGTAAATGGCTCATTATTCTTCAACAGTCTTAAATGGTATTAGAACAGGATTTTGTTTGTTTCATAAGGTTATAAACTTGAGCCGCCCACGCATGTCTCTTAAATTATCATTAAACTCAATTTGACAATATTTTTTTTAAATTTGTTCAGCTATTTTGGATTTTAATGATAGGGCATTTTCAACTGACCAAATACTTACGTCAATAAAATTCAGAAACTTACTTTCTTTATCAAGTGATTGAAAAAAATTAATAAAATGCATTGTTCCATTCGTTGTGTGTATTGATTTAGCGATTCGTCTTTTGCAGCTACAACTTGCTGAATTTCGATACCTGAGAACTAAATTTGGAGTACTAAAACTAAGATTCAGGTTCAAATATAGCTTTGCTCCATTTACACGATTTTTACTTTTCATGTAGTTCTTTTTTATTTTTACTATTCATTATCAGCATCAAATGTTCGAATGTTAAGTCAGGCCGAACACACTGATTATAGACCCTTCTCTTTTGACATATGGGATAATTGATCTTAAGATGTAGCTCAGCTTTCGAAAGGTTGCACAGGTCAGACCTATTCTTCTGGCGATTTTACGAGTTTGATTGTCTCCCCTTAGTTAAATTTGGTAATCCAGGTAATTATAAGACCATACTTACTTAATATTCAAGCCTTATACTTTTGATTTTCACTGGTGACTAAATTTGTCTCAGTAAAATGAACTTTGCCTCACTAGTAATTGATTTTCAGCCCAACTTCTTTGGATACTACTTCCAGTTCCTTTAACATCTCTTTTACTTCATTAAAATTGTCTAAAATTAATACTAGGTCATCGGATCACAGTTTTCGATCTTAGTACGCCTAAAAATATACTCCAAAAGGTTAGTAAATAATTTGGAAGGGATGACATCACCTTGCTGCACATTTTGCTTCATATGAAGAATCTTGAAGTCCTATGATAGCATTCGCCTTTTTGAAACTTTGCTTGATAAGTTTGGTGTACGGTGATCATCTCCACAATCCGACAGCTTGGAACATACTAAGATGGGCTACTGTATCCAAAACTTTTTCTTAATTTACGAAAGAGTCCCAAAAGCTAATTGTACTCTACGCACGTCTTGTAAATACAAATTTTCGCTGTGTGAAGGTGATTATTGGTGCCATAGCTCTTAATTCATTTGAATCATTAAGATCAAGTTAGGGTTGTAACCCCTTGTTAATGATTCTCATGAAGGGTTTAAAAATCTGCGAAAGTAAGCAGACTGGCTTAAAATTTTGAATTTGGCAATATTATGATGGCCATATTCCATTTTTCAAATATTGTAGTATTTTTCAGAAACGCATTGTATAGCTTGCACACTACTTTTAGTAGTGCTGTTGCTCCTATTTTATTATACTTAATGCTAACTACACCGTCTTCTGGTGATTTGTTTTTCTTCATGTCCCTTAACCTGCTATTAAGTTCACTTAGTTATCTGGGATATTCTTGGTTTTATATTTAGGAAATGTTTGTTTCTGCCCTCCGATGCTATCGTTTTCTTGTCGAGATCCACATGAATTCTCTTGCAATTTTCGGAATTTCTTGTTTTCTAGTCATGGTTAGTCCAATCTTACTATCTCTAATCTTGCATATTTGTTTTTTGCCTTTGGATCACTTTTTCCTTTTAGTCTTTCATTATCTTGTTCTTCTTTATTACCTTGGTTATTTGGTAGTGTTATATAGCCTTAAAACTTATTCGAATTGCTTTGGATATCTCTTTTTTAATTTCTCTTAGCTATATGGCATTTTCTGAGTGCTTTTGCTCTAAACTTTTTAAATCTTTAGAATTATAAGCGATGTATTGATCTTTAGTTAGTGAATAAAAAGAAACTGTTACAGATTTGTGCTCAGATAGGATAATACCTATTGATCTGATCTCTTAATTTTATTATTAAAAGTTTTCTCGCAAAGGTTTTTCGATACTAGACATATCACAGAATCTACATCAATAAATATATGCATAACTGAATCGAATACGATAATATATATTTTTAAATAGTTATTTATGTATATATGTATATATATATATTTTTAAAATAGTTATAAGTGTGTAAAAATGATCCTTTTTTATGAATATTTTTTTTTAAAATGAAGTTGCATGAGCCGTAGGCGAATGCGACAATTCCTATGAAAAAATACGCACTAGTGTGTAAAAAGACTTTTTTACTAGTGCAAGTGAAACTACACACTCTAGGAAGTGTGTAAGGTAAGTACTTTACACACGTATTAGAAAATAGTTATTTATGTAACAAATGTGTAAAATTATGCTTTTTTTATAAATGGGAAACTTGTCAATTCCTGTGAATAAAAAAGGGGATTTTACACACGTGTTACATGTCAAATAAACATTTAATTACTTTTTACGCACTAGTGAGTAAACGTCAAATGAAAAAAGTCTTTTTAGTACTTAAAATGTGACACTTTATAAACCCTGGGAGGCCTGTAAAGTGAGTACATTACGCATGGAAGTATGGCAGTAGAAGAAATCTTTTATCACACATGTGAAGCAATTTTTTATATGGTTTTAAAACTGCCACGGCATGATGTGGGTTCCTTTATTTTGACAGAAAATCTAAAAATAATGTTAACTTTCCGGAGCTCGTGCGCGGACTCTCACTCCGCAACTATTTTATTTTGTCCTTAATTTCGACAATCGACAACCCGCAGCGCTGTAATATTAAGTATCTTAATCTAAGAAAGATTATTATTATTTGTACACTTTTATAGATGGCGTGCTCCTGGAGTCGAGAGGAGGCTCGTTTGCAAAAGCTCATGCAAGAATGTTTGGAAGATGATGAGGAGCCAAAGAGTGATTTTGAGGACCAAGAAGATGATGAAGAAGAAGACAATTTAGAAAGGCAAGATTTGGATAGTGATACCGAACAAGAAACTTCGGAGACGGAAGCCACTGATAAAGTCGCTAGGGGAAATTACCCTGTGTTTATTGGCAAAGATAGAACTAAGTCGGCCAAACATATGACGAAAATAAATGTGAAAACCAGGGCGGAGAACTTGATAAAGCATCTTCCAGGGTAAAATGACCTGCGAAAGACCTAAAAAGAGAAATTGACATTTGGAAGCTTTTTTTTACAGACGAAGTACTGAATTCGATAGTCGAAAATACAAACAGACATATTGCCATGAGTAGAGGCAATTACCAACGTGAAAGAGATGCAAAAGACGCGGACATATTAGAAATACAAGCACTGATTGGATTGCTTTATTTATCTGGGGTATTAAAATCTAATAGACTTAATATTGAGGAAATATGGACATAGAATGGTACTGGCGTCGAGCTTTTTCGACTAACGATATCCCAATGTCGATTTCGATTTCTGCTAGATCATTTACGTTTTGATGATTTGGCAACTAGAGACGAACGAAAACAGACTAACAAGCTAGCCGCCATCCGGACAGTATTTGATACAGTTGTTAGTAACTTTGATTCAGCCTATACACCTTTTGAATGGCTAACAATAGACGAGAAGCTAGAAGCATTTCGGAGGCGTTGCAACTTTAGGCAGTATATACCTAGCAAACCCAATAAATATGGGCTAAAATATTTGCTATGGTAGACGCCAAGATTTTCTACACCTGCAACATGGAAGTTTACGTTTAGGAGGAAAGCAGCCTGAGTGGGAGTGAATTCTCCCACTGCAGTGGTGCAAAGATTGTGCCAATCAATAAAAGGAACCTGTCGTAATATTACAGTTGACAACTGGTTTACCAGTATGGAGCTACTTAATTCCTTTCAGTCCGATTTCAAGCTAACTTTATTAGGTACAGTTAGAAAAAACAAAAGGGAATTGCCACCTGAATTTTCGAATCCTTTGGGTCGTCCACTTTTATCGTCCATGTTCGCCTTTCGTTATAACTGTACTTTAGTATCATATACACCAAAAAAGAAAAAAAAACGTGCTGCTTTTATCAAGTATGCATTTTGACGATAAAATAGATGCTTCTACTGGAAAACCAGATATGATATTGGACTACAACTCATCTAAAGGAGGTGTTGACTGTGTGGAGAAGCTATGTGCGTCTTATAACTGTGCACGTAATACAAGAAGATGGCCCATGGTTGTGTTCTATTCGTTACTCAATGTATCGGGAATAAACTCTTTTGTTGTTCATTCAATGAATAATAATGAAAGTATACGACGAAGAAAGTTTTTGCGATCTTTGTCATTTTAATTAGTGGAGGGCTATATTCGCCGTCGAATGACGCAAACTATTCCTAAGGCTACGCAGTTGAGAATAAAAGAACTTTTCTGACTGGAAACACCTACATCTGAGCCCCTACCAGCAGGACAACGTGGACGTTGCTCATACTGCGATACAAAAAAAAATAGACCTTCTCGTTTTTTTTGTGTTGAATGCCACAAATGTGTTTGTTTAGAGCATTCACTTGTTATTTGTCATGAATGCCGCTCAGAATGAAACGCATTTTTATTTTTAATTTCTAGAAAGTTTTTATGTGTTGTTAAATGTTTATTTTAATTTTTTTGTAGCAATAAGTTTTGTTAAAATGCCAAAATCAATGTATTCGATGAATAAAATCTTAAAATAAATAAAAATTGACTTTTATTGCCAATAATTTTTAGAAATATGGACATTTGAAGACTGCGGACTCTGAGTCCGCATGCGAGCGTCCTTTTCAAAATACTTAGCGCGAGCTCCGGAAGGTTAAATAAAAATTACATGAAAAAAACAAAAAACTAAAAACTAAAATATCCAGAAGAGTTCTCTTAAATTTTAAATATTGAATCTTTGATTAGTTAATATAATGATCGTTAACAAAAGAAATGCATTTTAATTTCTCTTTCATAAAAGGATAATTGTGCCGCCAGCCTTTGTCAGTAAAGAATATCTGTTATATAGCGAATATCTAAAGGATGCTAAATTAATTGACATGGCACTGTTTTCTATTAAAACAAATTTAACATTTGTATTGATTTATTCCCAAACTCAGGAGAATTACAGTAATCTATAGAGTAGGAACTAGATAAATTATATAGAAGGAACTATACAGGCTGTCTGTGAAAGATTTGGAAATCCCGAAAGGTTCATTGTTTGCGACATACAAGGAGCCAAAGTTACAATTTTATTTTCTATTTTTTCTTATTATTTAAGAACCAGTTCAGTCATGGGTGGGGCCGGCATTTTGTTATGCATGATGTTGCGCAACTTTTTACTAATTTATCCAACTCAACCAACCCTGTATCTCTAAAAGTTACCCAGTTCCCGATGTTGACCCAAAAATTTAGGATACCCTGTGCATACGTATTATATTACATTTTTACTATTTATGTAAAAATAAAATAGCATTTACATAAATCATAAGATATCATATAATATTAAGTATCATAAAAGAACAAGTCCCAGTTGCAGGCCTTTGATGAACCGTTTTCAATGTTTATCAGTGAGTTAAATAACAAGCTTCTTTTAAAAAACATTTATTGAAATAAGGTTAACTAGGACTACAAACGTATGGTGAACAATAATCCCGAACAGCGAGCTTTGACACGGAACTAATGCTAATCCTAACCTAACGACGCGACGATCGTATATATAGAGACAATTTTCATAGTCAGCTATAATGATTATTCTAGGGATGTGACCCCTCCACCTTCAGATTTTTCAACGTCCTTGTTGATGATCTGCCAAACCGTCTTTATTGGAAGCTGTATTTCTTCCACTGGTATAGCGTTAAGGTACACACACAAAGAAAGCAGGTTAGCCAGCGCCTAATTTCGGCGCTGAATACCGGCGCCGGTTTTCCCGCTTGTACGTTCATAAAGAAAGCTGGTTAACTGCTAGTATAAAGCCGAAAGTGAACGTAAGATGTCCAGCTCATCCTCCGATGACGAATTTGTGCTTTTGGAAAACGTTTTTCTCCAAATACAAAGACGAAGGCAAGGAGTTCATCCCCTAAATAAGGAGCGAAAAGTTTATGGAGAATATGATCTCCTATTTCTGACTTTGAAACAACATGAAGAACGGTTTTTTTCGTATATGAGAATGACATTAAATACATTTAATTATGTGTTGGGAAAACCTGAGCAACGTCTATCAAAAACATGGTGCAACTGGCACAAACAGCCAATTCTCCCCGAAGAAAGACTGGTGATTACTATTAGGTGAGTAAAAATTCATTTTTTATCAAATTAAATATAATTAATTGAACAAAAGTATAATTCTGAGAAAAAGTTTTAATGGATTTAATTAGATACCCTGTTTATCTAAAGTTCAAGCAAATCGGTCGATAATTCTTGCTCCACAGCTGTGTCATGGATTGTAGTTGTATAATTTGCATGTAGAGCAAATGGATGCGTGATCCATAATATGCATATTCTTCGACAATACAATACATAAGGAAGCAAACTTTAAAAAAAAACAGATGTGATCATCATCCTCCTTCTCCATCACTCGTGGTCGCTTAGCCTTTTCTTGTAAATATTCCAATTTTTGTTTCTCAATTTTTATCATTTGTTCATTCCAACTTTCAGTTTCCTGTTTTCTTTTAATTGATTTTGTTTTTTTGTTTAATGCTTCTTGGCATTCTGTTTTGTTTCCACCATTGTTTGCTTCGGCTTCATTTATTTCATTTGTTTTCACACGAATGAAAATATGGCCATTTTAATACGTAACTGGAGGGTGCTGCATCCCCTGACGAGGTTTTGGAATTTTTCTTAACTCCACTGCAAACTGGTCACGCAAATACTTATATCAATACCATTTTTTTCGTAACACATTTTCTGAAAAAAAAATTGCTTAAAATTTTGTGTTGGAATTGAATAACGTTTATTATTTCAGATATTTAGCTACAGGGTGTTCATTTAAGTCTCTGGAATTTTCTTTTCGAATGGGAGCCTCGACTGTAGGGAATATTATAGGCGAAACTGTAGTAGTAATATGGTAAGAGTTACAGCCCGAACATATGCCTATTCCAATAAAAGACACTTTCAAAAAAATCTCTGAAGAGTTTTACAATATATGGAACTTTCCCCACGTAATAGGTGTTATTGATGAACATGAAACATGTCCGAGTTATTTGTCCAAAAAATTCTGAATCTAGTTTTTCAACTATAAAGATATTTCTTTGTTGTACTTCAAGGGATTTCAGATGCCAATTACAAACTGATTGCTATAGACGTAGGTGGTTATGGAAAGCAAAGTGACGGCGGCACTTTCCAGTCCTCAGATTTCTATAAACTAGTAACTACCAAGGAAATTGAAATACCTGAACCCTCTTATCTTCCAGGGACAAATACGAGGGCACCATATGTTTTTATAGGTTATGAAGCCTATCCACTTTTAGATTTTTTACTGAAACCTTACGGCGGAAAAAATTTGGCTCTGGATCATGAGTGCTTTAACAGCAGACTCTCCAGAGCTCTAAAAACAATCGAATGCACTTTTGGGATACTAACTGCAAAATGGCGTATCTTGTCCAAACCCATCGAAACGGATATACCAGTTGCTGACAATATTATTAAATGTATTTGTATTCTACATAACACGATTCTTAATAGAGGTTTTGAGAGACACCTAACTAATATAGAAATTGCGTTAAGAAATCATGAAAATCATGGTGCTGGAAGACCGCCAAATACAGCTAAAACAATTAGAGATATATTTACCCACTTTTTCTCTAGTAATCCACTAAGTTATCCTAATTAAAAAATGTAATCATATCCGTAATTTCTTCTTGTCTGGTTTGTGTATTTAAGTAATTATAGAGGTATCTATACTTACAGTATTGTAGTTTTTATTAAATAATGGAAATAAACAGGCTTTTATTATTAATAATAAAAACTTACCGTTGATCCCCATTTTAGCTGCTATCTCATTCCACAAACTTTGGGTCACGTTCCTATTGCTGTGAGACTTTAGCCGTTTGTTCTACAGCGCAGGTCTTGTACATACAGCAGATATCAAAATTTCGACATCCATTATTATAAAATAAATCAAAAACTCTACTAAAACTCCACGTCTGACTCCGATAACAAGCGACCAAGAATTAAAAATTCATTCCGGTAAAATAGTCGGTGCCGATTCACGCTTGCAACAAGCTCCGGCCGGCTTTTTCTATGTGCGGGCAAATTTAAAAGTACACTTAATTATATTGTGTGTGTACACTTATACATATACTAGATACTAATATCATACATACAACTAAAACTATAATATAGTCAGTCTCTTTTTGCGAGATTTCATCAAAATTAACAGGTTCTAAAAGATCATCTTGAAAATCCAAGTAGCATCCAATGCAGGGTTTTCCAAATGTTTCAATTGTAAATGAATAGAAAAATTAGATAGTTGCAATCTAGTTTTCCTACTATATTTCGTTTTCCTACTATATTTGTATATTTTCTTTATTTCATTTACTGTTAAAATCTCTAAATCAAGTGTTTTGAAATGTGCAAAAGAAAAAATTCTTGATAATTTCTCTAAAAAATTATTTAACGATGTTATTTGGATGTATTGATCTTGAATGGACAATATTAGATTTATTAATTTTTGATAATTCGCTTTGTATTGTTTTTGGATTTTCATTGATAGTTCTTATATTTTCTTGAATATATTCATGATGTTTCCTGCAAATGAACTCAGGTCATTAATTTTTTGCATGGCGTTAAGTTGATTATGCTTCAAAATTTCTACATTCTGCGTAATAGTTTGCAAATCGTCATTGTCAAGGTTTCCTGTGACGAATTTGATGCCAGTACCAAGGAGGTTCAATAATCCTCGCTTCGCACGGTCACTTTTATACACATTAAATTTAGCATAATTATCAAAAGTGTTATTTAAAACTTTGTATAAATGGAAAAATTGTGTTTTCGTGAAATTATTATTTTGATTATTCACCATATTATGTTCTAATATTAATACATTACTAAGAAAATGGGATAAGGTGTACTTAATACTAGATATGTTAAATGGTATATATGTAGTGTGGTAATTAACAATAAGGGACGAAGCCACTTCTTCAATTTAATATTCTTTATTGGGTAGATTGAAGACCTGAAGGGCCTGGTATGGGCTCGTTACTGTTTGAAGGATCAGGATCAGGAGTAGTGGTGACATGGTTTGATCCACATAGTCTATACTGCATCAATTTTCCTCAAATGGTACCATTCTTATGCCTGGATAACGTCGAACTGGTCTAGATAGGATCTGGTTTAAAACACAGCTACGGTTATGTTTTACCTATGTCCGCAGAACTGCAATCTCTATATTTAGTTTTAAAAAAATTCTGTCTATTTTCCACTAAAAATGTTGAAACACCTTTCCAGTTAAATGTTTTTGGTAGCGCATGAAGAATTAAAATTCACTTTCGTACAACGGAACTTCCGATCAAGGACGAAATTGCGCTATCCTGTTCGCAGCGTCAGTTAGTTACATAACAAGATCGACGGAGCTTCTTTTAAAAAACATTTATTGAAATAAGGTTAACTAGGACTACAAACGTATGGTGAACAATGATCCCGATCAGCGAGCTTTGACACGGAACTAATGATAGTCTTAACCTAACGACGATCGTATACAGGGTGTTTTTTATATATTGCGATAAAATTCAGGAAGGTGTTCTTTGAACAAAAATTCGCAAAAAAAGTTCCTATAGGTCCTAAACCTTTTAGATTTTGAGCTACAGGGTGGTAAAGATTTAACAAAAAAATGATTTTTTTTCGATAACTTAAATACCCCTGTAGATATTTATCCAAAGATTGGTATGCAGGGTCTGTGTATCCAGAGCCATTTACCAACATACTTTTAACATTTTTATGTTCTCCAGTGGCGTGTGTGCGGGTTTTCCGCTGAATACTTTTATAAGGAAAAATGGTACGCCACTGGTTTTTCTTGTATTAAAAAATATTACTAAATTTCCCGTTTTATTTGCAACATTTTTGATCCCTTGGACTTTGTCCGTTAGATGCACGGTTTTCGCACAAAAAATTAAAAACCATTGCTTTATTACCTTTGCTACATTAGTTTATTGCAATTTTAATAATAAATAATAACATTTTTATTAATTAATTTAGTACAAAAGCCAGCCCAATTTTATGAAATTGTAATTGAGAATTTAAAACTTTTGCTTCTACAATCTTTAATTTAAAATACAAGTTTTTAAGTGATAAAAAAATATTTCATTTATTATTATTTATTTAAGTAATATTATTATTTTTACAAAAGTTGTTTAAATTGTGCTCCTCCAACACCAGTACAAGCATCTAATCGACGTCGCATTGATTGGCGGATACGTTCGAAAATTCCTGGTGTCTGCCGAATTGTCACAAGATTTTATAATGCGATTACGCAATTCCTCCACATTATCAATCGGATTTCTATAAACCAGTGATTTAAGGTGGCCTCACAAAAAAAAATCCAGCGGATTTAAGTCGGGGAACCGTGGGGGCCAAGGGTGAATACTTCCCCGACCTATCCAACGATTTGGATACGTAATATCCAAATACTGCCGAGCCACTAAACTAAAATGGGCTAAAGCACCGTCATGTAAAAAAAACATTTGCTGTCTCAGCTGAATGGGGACATCTTCTAGCATCGCTGGTAATTAATTTTCAAGAAATTCTTGATACACTTGTCCAGTCAACCTTGCTGGTAAAAAAAATGAACCGATGAAAAAGTTTTCAATAATGCCGACCCATACATTAAGTGAAAACTGGTGCTGATGACGGTTTTCTGCCACAGCATGTGGGTTCTTATAATGCCATATGTGGTTATTGTGGAAGTTCATATTTGCGTCCCTGGAGAAATTAGCCTCATCGGTGAAAAGTATTTTTCTTATAAACGGTGCATGTTGCCTTATGCGTTCTTGCATTCAATGACACCAAGCCGTTCTTTTCGAAAAATCGCCTGGCAAAAGTGCCTGCACCCGCTAAATATGATACGGGTATAAAAGGTTTCTTTTAAGAATATTTCAAACTGTAAAGTTACTAATGTGTACCGTCTGAGCAAATTTTCTAGTATTGTGGTGGGATCTTCCTTGAATTTATTGAGCACCTGTTCTTCAATTTGAGGAGTAACTGTTCGGGGATGTCAGTTTTCAGCGGTGAGTTTTTTAACGGTTTCACTTAGACGTTGGTGTAAACGCGTAAACATGGAGTGATGAGGAATAACATTATTCGGGTAACGTTGAGCATAAATACGCCAGGCTTCTCGCGCGTTTCAGTTATCCAGTCCATAAATAAAGTGCATATCGCACATTCCATTATTTCTGTAATTATTAGCCATTTTTTTAACAAATTAATCTTGTCAACTGGCGGACAGTGACTATGATTTAAAATTTAAGAAAAAACTTACTTTTTATAACGATCATAGAAAAAATAAATTTTAGCGATCAGGCAAAGTAGAAAATTGTTTTTTAATTTTTTGTGCGAAAACCGTGCATCTAACGGACAAAGTCCAAGAGATCAAAAATGTTGCAAATAAAACGGGGAATTTAAAAATATTTTTTATATAAGAAAAACCAGTGGCGTACCATTTTTCTTTATAAAAGTATTTAGCGGAAAACCCGCACACACGCCACTGGAGAACATAAAAATGTTAAAAGTATGTTGGTAAATGGCTCTGGATACACAGACCCTGCATACCAATCTTTGGATAAATATCTACAGGGATATTTAAGTTATTGAAAGAAAAATCATTTTTTTGTTAAAACTTTACCACCCTGTAGCTCAAAATCTAAAAGGTTTAGGACCTATGTTTGTAGGAACTTTTTGGCGAATTTTTGTCCAAAGAACACGTTCCTGAATTTTGTCGCAATATATAAAAAACACCCTGTATATAGAGACAATTTACATAGTCAGCTATAATGACTATTCTAGGGATGTGACTAGTGGATAACAATAGGCAAAACTCGTAAATTGACCCTAAACCGGGTGGCACTACTTGCACTGAACGAAAAGAAAGAATTTCACATTGAAATTAATACGTAACTAAGGTAGTGGCATAAAATATTGGTGGGTCACCGGCTACCTCTTTTGCATACCTAATGAGGTTTTATTACTCTATACATTTCTGAAATAGAGTATAACAGTTGATGGAGTTGACCCGTATAATGAATAAATCAAATCTATTTAAAAACTCGAGAAATATTTGAGGGTGACTGTCCTCAAATATTTAATAATATAATTCAGAACATTTTTGTCCTCAAATATTTCTCCCTGTGCACGTCAAAATTAAAATTCGCATAATTTACTCTTTGAAAGGTTTTACTATCAAAAACCACAAAGTGCTTTAATCAGCTTGAAAAAAAAAGTTAAGCTCCAAAATTCGTGTGTAAAATAACAGAGAATCGTTTATTTTAACTTCCAGGGCCTCGTTAACAAAATTTACGTTGGCCGGGTACTTACCTGAAATTTTGAACTATTTTACCAGATGGCGTAGTTTTTTGTCCGGCCAGGCAGTTTTCGCAGTTTAAGCACGTTCCTTCAATCCTTTATTTTCACGCTTCGAGAAAATAAAATGGTCGTGATAATATAAATTGTGGAAAAGTGCTTCGGCAAAGATAAGAAGTTGTTTTTGTTACCGCAACGCTTTACGCAGATGGTTCTTATGTCGAGAGAAGAATTAATATTTATTTTTTAGAAAATGGTTTTATTTGCTGAATTTGCAGGGGAAATTTTACCTAAAAATATTATTCTCAAGTATTAAAAAAGAAAGATAATACGGAACGCTTAAAACCTAAAGGATTCGGATATTTTGATTCCTATTGAAAATATTACTAATACAGCAATATATTATTAAATTAAATTTAGTTTTATAAATGTCTTATAAGATGGGGTAGTTGGTGGCCATGATTGCCTTCCACCTTAATAATTTTCCAACAGATAACGTAGCTAGCGTGTTTGAGTAAAATGGTTTAGTTTCGAGGAAGATCACCGTTTTCTACACAATTATTTCACACTGAACACAATAGCTTAAGACTACTAGGAAGATTTATTTACACTATATTTTATTTATTTATTGCCTACTATTTTTTTCGACTAAATAAAAGTCTCGTCAATATTCAAAATTAAACTGAATCCCTAGCGACCATATTTTTATATATTAAATAGATCACTATTCTGGAACATTCGCCAACCTTCAGCGTTTTCCCGAGTTATCGCGATGTGTGCTCCTTCCATCCTTGTCATATCTTTGGGTCTAGGCGATGGGTAAGATGATTTTGAATTCCTAAGAACAGCTAGGAGTGGCCGGGCTATTAGGGTAATTACAAGAATTAATATAAATATATAAGGTGTCTGCGAAAGGTTGAGAAATCCCGAAACTCAAGATACTACAGACCAAAATATGTGAATTGACCCAAACCAAAGAAATCAACACCAACCTTTAGTCCAAAAAAATAGTTTTCTAGTATGAGAAACAAGTGTCCGCTATTTTTTGTGGCCAAACTTCTAGATTAATTTTGGCACCACTCTGTCGGTAAATAACTTATCATATTTTTTTGTGCTACACTATATACAACCACTGACCGAAAAATCTTATTTTCTCGTATTTCCGCAACAAAACAGGTCCATTTGTTAGAAGCGTCTAAAGCTAATATTTTTATGATGATAAAACCCTCCTATAACATAATAATCAACTTGTTTTGGACAATATTTAAGTAGTGTTGCTATGGTTGCTAATCTTTAACATAATTTAATTTAATAATAATAATATCAGAGGTATTAATATAAACACCATGGACTGTTTGAATATTCTGATATGCATTTAATGCACGGATTGACAAGATGTAATGCTTTAAAAGCACGAATATTGGAAGCTAACAGATTCTCTGATAGGCACCTGCCTATATCAAAGATTTACCAACGTATCCATCAGCTGTTACGTGAAACTGGTAAGAAACTATTATTACCTTATTTTGAATCAAGTTTTGAGTAGTAATAACGATTTAGATTTTAGAAAGTTTTGCTCTAAATGTGGGGCGCCATAGTGGAGCTTCCAGAACGGTACGGACAGCTGAAGTTGAAGGATATTTTAGATGCTGTCGTTGAAAATTCTACAGTTTGGTTTAGGAATGTAGCTCGAGAATTTTATGTTTCCAAATATACAGTAAATATGACTTTACAAGAGCAACTGTTCGATCCGTACCACCTGCAAAAAATACATGGTTGAAGCACAAATGATTAACTCGCAACGGTAGGATTTTATACATGACTCTTAAAAAAGTTTAACCACGACAATGGATTTAGTTGATTATTTGATTAGTTGGATTTAGTTGGTTATAAAATTTAGGGGCAACGAAAATGTTTTTGCTAAAACAAGGGCAAAAAAAATTTTTATAATAAGCGAGGCTACGGAAATTGCAGTTATTGGATATTTCGAAGCTTATCGTGAGAATTCAATACCAGATATTCTCAAGGACTGTACTCTTAGTTATGACACTATTCAAAGGATTTTAAAAAAGTACAAATTTATTCCGTATAAGTACCCACCAATTGAAACGCTTTTGGCAGGGGAGCCAGAGAGAAGAGTTGTTTTTTTAATGGTATCTTAACTTCTGTCGCTAAAATGTAAATAATTTTCGATACATTTTATTGAAAGATGACTCAAATTTCTTAAATTCTAGAATGTTTGATAGAAAACACCACCATTAATGGTCAAGAGAAAATCTTTCGTTAGTACATTCAAGAGGTCCACAAGTCCGTTTTAGTTTCAACGTTTGGTGCGGTATAATTGGTTCAAGAATTGTTGGCTCGTTTTTTTATGAAGGCACTCTAACTGGTGAAAGATGTGTAGAATTCATAACGAAAATTTCGACTAATTTCTTAGACGAATTGGATCTTATAAGTAAACATCATCTGCATTTTCAGCAAGATGGCGCACCTGCCTACTACAGAGGTACTTATCATTTTCTAAGTCCTACTTTTGATGATTAGCGGGTAGGAACATATGGCCCCATCCAGTGGCCTCCCAGATCGCCAAATCTAACCCCACTTGATTACTTCTTGTGGGGTTACTTAAAGAACCAAATTTACAAGCGAAGGTACGATAATGTCGACGCTTTAAAGACTGTAGTTAAGGAAAAGATAATCCAAATAGATGGTAGAACCATACTTTGGTATACCATACATGGTAGGACAGTTCGAGCACTTGAAAAACGTGCCCAAAAATATATTGAAAAACAAGGTGGTGTTTTCGACTTTGTTTATTTAAAAAAAAAATGTTATTTTATTTTGTAAGATTATAAGTTGATGCTAAAAATAAAGTTTGTTGATACAATTTAAATGTTTTCGTTTGGGTGTCATAACTGCATTAATTTGTACTCAATAAGAAAGACCATTGTAAACTTTTTTATTTAAAATTTGATGTTTTAACTAAAAAATACAATATATACAGAGGTTTTCATTTAAAAAAAGATAGATCTTACTAAACAACTTAAAAATACGATTTTTAGCGTTAAAAATGCTACTAGTAATGAAAAAACTATAAGACTAGATAATATTTGAATAGCTTCACTATAGCTTTATTCTAGTTTGTGGCCACTAGAATAGATTCTTATAATTTGGGTATAACTTGGCATAAAGTAAGCCTAAGAATTTGGATCAAAATCATATTCTGCTTTTCATAATCAAAAATTAGATTCGATTATTTATTTAGGACTTTCTACCTGATTTCAAAGAAAAAACTTTTGAAGCAAATAGTTCTAATGAAACATATTAAATTATTTTATATAAATAAACAATAAAGGATAACTGGCAAATGCTAATAACTAAATAAATCAAGAAATTCTTACTACAGACTTCAGTTTTTTTTTCGGAAATCCTCTATCGAATTAATCTAAAACCGGAACGTGGCTTCCGTGCTTGCAAGTCGTCAAGTCAATTAGCCCAGGATCAGCTAAGTGATAAACAGGGCTTAAAGTCGTGTAAACCGAGTTAATGTCACATATCGCTTGTACCGCCGTTATGCATTCGGTTACTGGGGCATGGATTTATAGGCTGAGAAACTTAATTTTTAGAGGTGTTTTGTTATTTTGTTATATGGTTATAGATTGGTGAAAAATATTTGATAGTAAATAGTTAGATATGGGTAAAAATAATTAATAATTAAATGATCCATCCATTAGTTTTATATCCTTTTTTAAACCTAAATATCTTCAAGTAAGGTTCTATTACTAAGGAGAGATTTGGGACAGCTCACTGTTGCTGCTGTCCTAATAGAAATTGCTATAGGTCGGGTAATAAATACCTATAGTTAACCTATTAAAACTAGACCTCTACAAGCATGTGGAAGATGAATTGTCATTAAAGATATCATGAAAAGTTAAAGAAAAATTTTAACAAAACTTACTTTGACTGCTTCGTTCTAAATAATTTTATATTAATTCTAGATCTGTTTTTTTTCTTAAGAGATTTGGAATTGACATTATTAAAATGTATTGTTGTAAAGCTGACAAGGGTTATGATTTTAACGTTATACAATATTTTATGTTAGGAATCCAAATAATCAAGTAATTTGAAGATAGAGATCATTCTCCGTATATGAAGCTTAAAGTCAAATACAATGCGCTTTAAAAAATCATTTTTTATATTATTATAAAACACTTACATATATACCAATTACTACTTATTGGCTACCAATATTTAATATTCTTAATGATCATAGTCAGGCCGAATTATTATTTTGGAGCGTAAATAGTAAAACCGTATATTCATTTTCTGTTTTAGTTATGTGTTCTACCCAATTTTGCCATACATTACTTTCGAATTCTGCAATAGCTTGGTGTATGTTGTCAAAGCCTATCGCCCTTAATGGTGCTGAAGTGTTGCACTTTCGAAACTGTTTTTGAATTTACCCCAAACTAATTCAATCGGATTAAAGACACAATAATATAGAGGCAATCTTAAAACAATATGCCCATAACATGAGTCGTAATAAAAACATTTTATTCATTGCGTACTTGTTTCTGGAAAGCGTTAAAAAAACTAGAAGTGTGCGGTCAGGTATGGGCGCAGAAGACTTGTATAAGCCAAATCTCTGGTATTTTAATTTATTAATGTTTTTCACTGACCAGGAGACACCGCGACGGGATGGGATGGATACTATAAAATATGAAAGTCCAGTGGTAGATGTAAGTATAAATTTATTTAATTTAAATTTAATAGAAAGCAACAACTTTATAATGCTTTATGAGTGTGATTTTATTATACGTGATCTAATGAATCATATTATTTTGACAGTTTACTTGACCCTCGCCATTAAGATATCCCACATATAACTCTCTAACTGCATTAGCTTCTTGTGCAATATTTCGATTGTGTCCACGGTGTAGTCCGCTTAAAATACCAGGTTCAAATCGCAGCTTTGTATGAACTTCTGATTGTGTCCAATCTTCTTCGTCTAAGGACTCGGAGGGAGTATACTAATCAGAGCATTTTTTTAGCAAATAGTTATGTAAAACAATGCACGTCAATATGACTAAATCTATACTGTTTAATTTTAAATTAATTTCTGTATGAAGGATTCTAAATCGGGCAGCCATTATACCAAAAACATTCTCGATGATTCTGCGTGCCCTAGACAGACGATAGTTGAACATTTTTCTTTCTCTTGTTAAATCTCGCGAGCCAAATGGTTTCAGTAAATTTTTACGCAGTAAAAATGCTTCATCTCCGATAAAAACCCAAGGAATCTAAGTGGAAAATTTTTTTGCAGGTGAAGGAATAAATAATCGCTGTTCTTCTTTAACAAGTTTTTTATAAAATTTAGTGTTTTCAATTACACCTCCATCCGAAACACGACCATTTGTGCCCATATGATAATAAATTATTTCGTATTTCGCATTAGCAATGGCCATTAAAACTAGGCTATTGTATCCCTTATAATTCCAGTAAAAAGAACCAGCATCTTGCGGGTGGCGATATTCGAATGTGTTGACCGTCAATGCTACCTAAACAATTGAGAAACTGCCATTTTTCTTAAAATTCCCTACCATTTCTTCTCCATTCCTCTTCGCTGCTTGGAAACTGGAAGAAACAAGAATGATAAATTAAAATACCTATGCTTTATAAATAATTTTTTTAACATAAGTATTTGATGTAAATCTTTATAGTATGAAATAAGTTGATGATCTGAATTATTTTTTTTAGGACGACAGCCAATCTACCGAACATGAAAAAAATTTAAACGACCATTCTTCATCCGACACAGCACTACGTCCTCCATCGGCCACCCCATCCATATCAACATCAAATTCCAGAATTAGTGTCAAAATAAAACTTCAAAAGAATTTGGATCGCAGCGATGAAGTTTTAAATATTTTAGCAAGTAAACTTCAAAATCAAGGAAAATATGCAGCTTTCGGCCAACATGTAGGCCAAGAACTTCAAGAACTGCCTTCTGAGATGGCCATATATTGCAAAAAGGTGATTAATGAAGCAATCTTCCATGCACAAATGGGAAAATTAAACCAGACCTCAAAAATCGTAACCCAGATCGAAACAGATAGATCAACAGCAACTCCTGATATACACACTTTTCAATATAATCAGGAGGTTAGTCGGCCAAGTAACACTGAAGTTTTAAGATTGACACCAGAAGGATCCGTGAGACCCTTACAATGCTTTGGGGGATTAAATCCAATATTTCATGGAATAGACACTTTTCAGTATGATCATGAAAGAGTTAGATCGCGCATTGGAACTTATGAAACTGCAACATCGCTAGGGGAAGCAACCAATGACCTCCCACAATCCGTTGGAAAATATTATTCAAGATACAACGTTGAAGATAATAATTAAATTAAGTATAATTAGGTTTAATACGTTATACTATTTTTAATATAATACTTTACCTTTAAATATTCATTTTTTAATCCTTCGTAAATAGCTGTGCATGTATCCGGTATAATTTCACCAAGTACTTGACGAGATATTGCACATGAAAACTTCAAGTCGGCATAGCTTCTGCCTGTTGCTAAAAAGCGTAGAGTTGCGCTGAGCCTCTCATGTGGTGATATTGCTTTTCTCATAACAGTATCCATCCTTTTGATTTGAGGCGTTACTATCTGGAGCAATTCCATATAAGTTTCTTCGTCCATACGTAACTAATTGAACCAATCCTCAGGTTCTAATCGAAGCTCATTTAGTAAATGTAGGTGTGATATTTCCTGTCGCTTAAGTAACCACTCTTTTGACCACTTGGAACGTTTTCTCTTATTTACTTTTTTCTTTTTTGCTATAATAGCAATAGCAGCCGCACACAATAAAAGATCGTCAGTCATGTTGATTTTGGACGTTTAAATTGATCAACAAAACGAACAAGACTAATAGTTAGTGGTCAAATGAGGAATTCAGTCTTGCCGTATAACTTAAGTTTGCGCAAGCAAGTTGATGTGTATGACGGGGCGTCTATCCCGGCCTTTAGAGGCAATTTTTTTTGCGGCGGCATGGGCATTGATCAGCTATTGAGGACTGATGCCGACGCACACCTGCACATAATTGCTTCTTAGAAAGGAAACTCCCATAAGAGCCAATAGAACACTGAACGCCGATTGACTGTTGCGCCCTCTGAATGTCGAGGAGTAGTACTAAGCGGAAGTGAAAATAGGTTTGTGACGCCATATTAGCGGGCAATTTAAAATTTGATTATGGCGACAAATTTGAATTTCCCTCTACTATACCGTGCGCTTAAAATTAGTGAAAAATGTGTGGCTCTTTCGAAAATTCTAGTAGGCAGATTGAAAAGTTTAAAATCGGGTGTTTTTTTGTCTCTATATTAAAAAAAGTCCGTGATGTTTCACTATTTCTATTTGCGTACTATAATTTCTGAAGCACCCATACCTTTCCGACTAGATACATAGGTCTGTGTTTCAGAAGTTAAACAAGAAATATTCACAAAATGTATTACTAAATTATAAGAAGAGATTGTAGCAAGAAATTCACGAGTTTTAGAATAATAATTAACAGTTGTACACTCTTGTTAAAACAATATATAAAATATAAAAATTCTTCCAAATTTCATAATGTATAAACTTGTAACTTGGTTTATTTAGGAGCTTTGTTGTACGAAGAGCAAGGTTTGCAAAATAGAATTTATACAGTGTGTGGCAAAAGGTTATAATAAATGTTCAAATGCAATAATTTTTTTTCTTAATTAAAAGTAATAATTAATAAGTAAGAGACTATAAGTAAATATGTTAAAAGTAAAATTTACAGGAGTTACAATTTTTTCACCATTCAAGACTCCCAGATTTGTATAGCATCCAAAATTGTTCATGAATTAAAACTTCTGAAATTGCTCTTCCCTCAGGTTTGGCATCGCATTTTGAGTAAGTTTTGACATTGTGGCTGTCAAAAAGTCTTTACAGAAACAAGAAGAATTATTCTGCTCTGTATTAAGCTTTACTGGGTAATTTATTTTGGAATCCAACGTCTAGAAATATAAATCATAATTTGCAATATTCAGTTTTAAAATCATTAAAGAAATAAATAAAATCTTTCCCCATTTTGTCATATTGTCAGTCTAGGATTCTATTATATTACTAAAGACCTGGGTGAAGTTTTTAACTTTCAGTCTATCAGCATATTCTGTTGTCAGCTGCTGCTCTATGTGATTAAAAGTGGTTAAATATCTACAATCGTAATCTAAAAAAATTTTATTAATTTCAAATGTATCATACAAAATATCATTTGGCCACACAACAGAGGTATCAGTCAAAGACACACATTACTAAGTTAAGTAAATTTTTTTACTATGATAAAGCTAAATTAATAATTAAAGAGGTTAGTTTAACTTAAGCAGTCTGTCATTACTTAAGCTTACACCGGTGGTGTTACTTGTTCCGGAGACTATTCTAACTTACCTGGTATTAAGCCTGGGAAATTAATCGAAGATATGGCATCTGGTTTAAGGTTCCTTCTTGAATTGGACTTGAATGAATGTGGACTAATTTAATTTTCACAAGCATATAATTGTTTATTACTGAGGTTTTTATAGTTTCAAGTCTTAAGAATCTTATGCCTAGTATTAAATATATTGGCTTGTGAAAAAACCAGGCAATGTGTTTTTTTGCTGAAAAACTGGGCAAAATATAAGAACAGATAAATTTTGTTAAGATTTTTCCCAAAATTTGATAAATGAAACTTAATTTTTCGGCAAAAGTAAAAGAAAAAGCTGTGAAGTTAAAGAACTATGAAAAATAGCTGGGATTCATATGACATCATTTGATGCTTGACAGTCTGTCTAGTCGCGATAGCGGTAGCTTAAGTAGTTTTGCATTCTTGACGCCATCTAAATGTCGAAGAGTAGAAGCTTTTTAGTGTTCCGTAAATTGCCTAAGCTTTCAAGGCCCTGCACCTGCATCGGGCGGTCTCTTTGCAAATCTGGAGCGGCATAGTATGCTGCCGGTGTACCGCGATCTCGAGATAATTTTTTTTCAATATTTAAGCGTACGCGATAGTGTTTTCTAAATTGATAAAAGTGACGTAATACTAAACAAAATAAGTAACTGACTTATATAGTGTTGTTAGTTCTGTATTTACGTCTTTCTTCCACTTAAGAAAATCTTTGCGATAACTGACCAACCAGTCATGATTTTTTGTATTGAGAAATAAAATTTAAAAAAAAAGTAACATAAGCTAATATTTATTTATTAGTTCATTTTGTTTATATGTTATGACGTTGCTTTGTCGTGTAATTGATTATGTTGGCAACCAATTTTATTATTTTTTAATTGCACTGTACCAATTGAAGACTGCTTGTAAGTGATCCCTATCAAAAAGAGTCACTCCTCAGCCATATTCATAGTATTTAAGTTTTCTTCAAAAAGTATAATAACTAAGGTGTCAAACGTTTTTGATAGTCTCGGAGGATTATGGCTAATTTTTACTGAACTTTACTTTTATCTACAGAATTTAAAAATTTATTTTCCGCAGATTTATATTATATTCCGCAAATCAGAATTTATATTCCGCAAATCAGTTGTGCTACAATTGTATATAGCCGGACAATATGTATTGTTTTGGAAAAAGTATTATATTATAAAAATATTGACAATTAGACAAAATTGGCAAAATAATTATCGGTTTCAAATAGCAAGTTTCTGTGGGGTTGGAAATTTTAAAAATGGGTATAATATTTACTCTTTTGTAAGCAATTGGAAAAAAACTTCATATAAACGATAGATTTATTATAAATTAGTTTTTTTCTTTATATAAATGCTAGCAGTTTGACTATGACTTCCTTTTAATATTTTAAAAGTCTTCTTTAACACTTCTTTAAGATACAGATCATTGCAGTACTCTTAATAAAAAGTAAAAAAAAAACATTTTTAAGGAATGATTGGTATTCTTATATACATTTTATAACATGTGGCATGTGGATTTTATATAACTTACCTTTTATATTGTAAATATACTCAAAGAAACTTTATTTCTACTTTTTATAACAATATTTCCGCCTCAGCAAAGATTAATGTCTCGAAATGGCTTCCTTACAACATTTATACATCACGCCGGCAGATTCTTTCAAACTTTTCTAGAGAGACGCTCGTAAACTTCAACTCTTCTTGAAAAACTACTGGATAAAGTCGCGTTATATTGCCGGAAGTAAGGAGACCTTCTCTAATGGATTAGAAAAATCTGGTGATTGCTTTTTCTCCATAATGTAAACATGCACTCTATCAGCATGATGAGCATATAAGTAAATACAATTTTCGTAAAATAGTAAACACATCCAAGTGTATTCGTTTCCAGATGATGGGAAAGCATTTTCAGGTAGGTTCATTTTCCTGGAAATGCATTTACGGTGGCGGCTGATTGAGTGTTATTTTCCCGATATGAAATACAAAATTTATAGTAATGACACCGCTGAACCGGAAAATAATCTGCTATTTCGCTGATTAATGATTGCTTTATTGTAAGCTATTCGATTTTCTCTCTATAAAAAGAATCTTTTAAAGATTATTGTGATGTTTGTCCGCTTTAAATAGTCGTTTTAAATAATCCGAAAAAAATATTAAAAAACCTATACCTACAATAAATAATATAAGAGATATTTGGTGAGCTATCTAAAATAAAAAACATATTCATTTTATCTTAAGTTAAAAATTAATATGCAGCGTGTTTTAATTTCTTTTAAAATACTTTAATTTAGACTAAATATTCAAGATCAATTTAATTAATCGTAAAAGTATTTGAAACCTTCGTAAAAAACGTAAAAGTATATACATATTAACTTCATTATTAAATTGCAAGGTCATTTAAAGGTCAATGTTATATTTTACTAAGAACTCCTGTTTCTAACATTGATATCGAAGAGAGTTGTCAACTTTAAATCTGTGTTATATTTTGTGATGTTTTTTACTTTTTTATTAAAATCTTAGTAAGATATTTGATGTGGGTTAAATATTTGAAAAGCTCTTAAGGACTTAAAGAGAAGACTTCCAAGAAAAGCAAGCAAATATTCTAAATACAATTAATAATTAAGTAGTATATTTTGACATACAATATGGTAAAAGTGTATGCGGTGATATATCTAGCCATATTAAAGCGTTGGAGATTATTCAAAAATTGTATACGGAAAAAAATTAATTATATATATTAAGCATTATTTTTAATATTAGGGAAACTTATATCATAATATAAGGAATAAAAAAAATCTCAAATCAATCACAAACATGCCAATAAATCTATTACAATTTCCTCTTCCTAAATAAATTTATTTAATTATTTATATATACTTAAAACATATGTTTAGAGCTGGTTTTTATATATTTAAAAAGAAATCCTAGTAGTTCTTGAGATATAAAAAAAAACGAATTTTTTGAAAACAAAAAAACATTTTCTACTGAGTTTATTACAAAAGATATTTGAAAATAAATGACACTTTCTCATAGCTACTTTTTTTCCTCTTTAAGATGCCGTTATTAAATTATACAGGGTGTCCCAAAATTAGTGGACGAAACGCGAACCCTGTATTCTTTGGTCAAAAATAACCTCACTTATTCCTATAAACATATATCGGCAAACGCCCCCCAAGGGACCTACACCCCTTTTAAAGAGGGCACCTGAAGATGGTTTTTTCCACTTATTTTCGAAACGGGTAAATATAAAAATTTTAAATTTTAGTATTCTCCCAATTTTGATATGCTGAATTTAGTTGTCATTTCATAATTTTCATTATTTAGTCAGGTGCGTATCATTTAGGGGGTGAGCCTAAAAAAATACCTAAAAAAAAACTGTGTGCAAAGTTTTTGTTTTTTTTTCTTTAAATTTTAAAAATCTGAAGCTTTTTACGTAAAAAAGTACCTTTTGGTCAATAACTCTACGAGTTACCATTTTCGAGAAAAACGCATTTAAAAAAAAACGCTGCATAGTATTATTTTCACTACCAATTTTTATGAAAACTTAGTAGCAGGCTTTGGAAAAAATTGACACACTGCATAATGACATTAACATTTGTTGTAATTGATTAGTTGTCATTTTGCATTCAAATTGTTAATATCTTTTTAACTATGGAAGACTTTTCGACCCGTGAAAAAGTAGATATTCATTTTATGTATGGGATTTGCAATGAAAACGCACATGCCACTGCACGAGAGTATCGGCGGAGGTTTCCTGCAAGAAGGCTCCCACATTGGAAAGTTCTTGTTAGAATTCATAGAAATTTACTTGAATATGGATCCTTCGAACGTGCTCGAGGGCAAGGAAGACCAATTGCAAATGATGGTTATGGGGAAGTACTGAAGAAAACCCTCAAATATCATTGAGAACCTTAGAAGAGATAACCAATATCCCAAAGTCACATGTAAGTAAAATTAAATATGATAAATAAATAATTAAGTACCTAATTTGTTATCCAAAAAATTAAATTTAAAGTACTTATAACTGAAAATTGAGATTGGTATAAATAGTCTTGTTATTAATTATTATCGTCGGATCGCATTAAATTCATTTAAAAATACTCTAATTACTATTATTATTATTATTTACTTTATTTACTTGGATAAGTCTTATCACAAACGTCAAACACCTCAAAACAAATCCTTTTGACGACTAACTGGAATGTTTAGTGGCTTACTAAGGTTTAGGCTTATTTCCTGTGCAATTTAAAATATTTAAAAATAATTTCAGATTAGAAGAATGACTAAGATGTTAGGATACCATCCTTTCCACTGATAAAAGGGTTCAGGAGTTAGAAGAAGAAGATTTTCCAGCTTGAGTAGACTTTTGTCATTGGATTTTAAATCACCCAAATCTTCGTCAAAAAATTTTGTGGTCAGATGAGGCAAATTTTTCTAGGAGTAAGGGCTTTAACAGCCGTAATACTCATTTTTGAACCATCGAAAATCCGAGAGTAGTTCGACGAACTAACTTTCAGCATAGATTTTCCTTTAACGTATGGGCGGGTTTGATAGGAGATAAATTGATAGGCCCAATTATTTTGCCACACAGGTTAACTGGTCGTCATTATTAAAATTTTCTTCAGAACAATCTCAGAGATTTACTGGACGATGTTCCCATAGAAACTCGGCTGGAAATGATTTTTTAGCACGATGGGGCACCAGCTCACTACAGCCGACAGGTGAGAAACTGGCTGGACAATAATTTTACAGGCAGATGGATAGGCCGAGGTGGTCCAATAAACTGGCCTGCACGATCGCCCGACCTTAATCCTCTGGATTATTATTTTTGGAGTAATATGTGCAATATTATTTATGCCACCGAAATTGATACTCCAGAAGAGCTTCAGAGGCGAATTCTCGCAGCTGCAGGCCAAATAAGAGAAAACCGATTCGAAATTCTTAGATCGACCCAAAACATTTAAAAAAGATCCAGGTTATGCATTCAGGAAAACGGAAACTTGTTTTAACAATTGCCTCAAATAAATTAGTATTTTTATCTGTTTGCAATTTTATTTGTCAATTTACTTTTGAAGCGTGCTGTTGAGTTTTAATAAAAATTGTTACAAATAATACTATACAGCGTTATTTTGAATGCATTTTTCTCCAAAATGGTAATTCCTAGCGTTATTGACTAAGAGGTACTTTTTTACGTAAAAAGCTTTAAATTTTTAAAATTTAAAGAAAAAAAAATAAAAACCCGGCAAACAATTTTTTTTAAGTATTTTTTTAGGCTCACCCCCTAAATGATACGCACCTGACTAAATAATGAAAATTATGAAATGACAACTAAATTCAGCATATCAAAATTGGGAGAATACCAAAATTTAAAATTTTTATATTTACCCGTTTCGAAAATAAGTGGAAAAAACCATCTTTAGGTGCCCCCTTTAAAAGGGGCGTAGCTCCTTTGGGGCACCCTGTAGATCCAACGTTTTGTCTTCGACCAACCATCATCAACTTTTTTGTCAAATATGAAGCTGGTTCTTTGATATTAAATATTAAAAGTGATCTTAATTCCGAATTAAACGGTGTATCACAAGTTGTGGTTCAATCATGTTTTAAGCATTATTAAATATCTTCGATATCTTAGAAGAAAGCAGCCTTTGGAAACAAAATGGTCGTCATAGAGATATGCTTTTTTCATGTTTTCATGCCTAAAATGTTTTGAATAATAATATTATTAAAGAGAATCCATCTAAGGGTTACTCAATATAACTAATTTAATGCTGGCTAATAAATCAATTCAACAACGTAAACAAATGATAATAATAACATGAGTACAAACAGTAACAATAAATAACCAATGCAAAGCAAATAAAAAAGTACAAATTAAAAGAATCTACATCGGTAGTAGATGTTCAATAAGATTCCTTCCTTTTCTAAGTACAAATAGCATCTCCTTATCGTAGATTCCAACACATCATTGAGCATCATTGGTGTTATATTCTCAAAAGCCTCGAACAACAATCTTCGAAAATCTCTTTCGGTTTCAAAATTGTTTTTGCAAAGATAATTTTTAACCTATCCCCAAAGAAACTTGGACCCAAAGAAAGAAATCTAAGGGAGTAATGTCAGAGGAACGTGCTGGCCATGGCGTTCTGGAATACTCGTATGTGCTGCAGCGGGACTCTGTGTCATATGAATTAATTTCACTGATTGACTTCCACACGACCTAAACTCTATGCTCCAATAATGTCGCCAAAACGCGACTCGCTTGATTACGTGGAAGCGATAAGTCGAGACGTCTGGTTTTAGGTTAGGTATATGTGGCTAAACTACACTAAAGACCTAACAAAAATAAATAAAATTAAAAGAAATCTAAATTTCGATATACTTATCATGGCTTGGGCCTAAAACCCTTCTGGTAGGTTCCTGTAGCATAAGAACTTAGTGCTCCAAAAAATTGTTGGAATTGCCACAGGGTTATTTCATTGTTCGATATGGAGCAAAATACCATTTGATAATAATTGTGCAATTTCATTGTTGATTCCAAATAGCTCTTTAAACCGTGTGTCCTCGATAAAGAAATTATCATTTTTTCCCTCATCTGACGTCATCTCTAATTTGCTGCTCCTAAGTCTTCCTATCGCTCCTTCTCTTCAGACTCTAATATATTAGCTACATTAATGGGCAACATATCGCCAAAGTCACAAGAAACTCGACGAAAAATACAATATAAAAATAACCATTGCCAAAAATATGCAAACAAGGTGGTCTCTCGATACAAGCAAAAACAATTGTCAAAATAATAAAGTATGGTAAAAACTTATTACTAGTAAGGTAAACCTACCTAAAGTATACAATCCGGAAGAGTTTAAATTTGTTACCACATATAGTATAGCCAATAATAGTAAAAAGTTGAATTAGTTTATAAAGAAAACAGTTAAATACTAAAAAAACTCCAAAAAAATTTTTTGTGTTGATATGATATCTAATGAAAAACAACACTAAAGTAGTGGAAGTATGAAGTAGTATAAAAAGTAAACTTGCCCTAGAAATTACCAAATTCCTAATCGAATATAATATGTTGCTGTTGCCAAGGAATTTTGATAGCGACCATTGAAAGCAAGGGTTTGATATTTACTTAGCATGAAGTCCCGCTGCTGATATGTTTTCTTGAAAATCAGATTGATAGATATTTCCTCACTACTCTGGCATTATAAACAGATGCTCCATCTTATTAAAACTAATTTTTACAAACGCAAATTTTCTAAAGCTTCTTCTAAATCGTTTTACAGTAATTCAAGCTAACGCTCAAAATTCAAGTTATAGTGGTAAATGTAAGGGCCTAATATTTTTCTGCCCATAATACCAACCTACATATTGAATCTAAAAAGCACCTGGTGTCGTACTTTTACTAAGCGATGATTTTTTGTGACCCGAGAATGGTGATTTCTTCTATTGAAAATACAAATTTTCGTTACCATGCTCTTATCAGACCAGATGATATGGTTAGAAAAATCTTCATTATTTTCTAATAAACTCAGCAGAAAATGTTGATTTTTTTTTCGAAAATTTGTTTTTTTTTCTAATATCTCTAAATTCTTCCCATTTAACCAACTTTCTATCTCTTATGGTTGCGGAGATCTTAGTACTGGCCCTCCTTATCTTGGGTATCTTTTATATATATTTTTATTTCTTAACTTTGTAATATTCTTTGTTTTAGGAAATATTCAAAATAAAATAATTCACTGCTTCTACTTCTGTTCTGATTAGGTTTAAATTGTCAGCCAGAACTTAATTCTGTATCTTAAAAAGGAACAAATAAATGCTTCTGAATTTATCGACTATCTTTAAAATAGCTCATAGAAGTAAACAGATTATTCACCAATAAAATGATAAAAATTGCTTTAAAATGAGAATAACAGCACACACTCTGGTATAGTGATAAGTGATAATCACCTTCCCTTACTCTTTCCTACCCTTAGCCTAGCTGTTCTCTCTAAACTGTAAGCAAAACATAGCATTGTCAAATATTAGCATTGTCAACAAAAGACCAAAGTATTAGTTGACATGGCGGTATAAAGTATAAAAGCACGAGACTTAAACGAAAACAAAGTTCTTGGATAAAAAATTAATGTTACAGTTAACGCGAAAGCATTTTCTTAAAAACTGCAATCTCAAATTAATTTGGTAAATTTACATATTTGGAAGATTGCGTCCTGTCTAGAGATCTAATTGAATACATATGATGAATATTAATCGTGTATAAGATAAAACAAATTGCTTCTATTAAATATTTAATAAATAAATAGTTTGATGATTAAATTAACTTACCTCTATGACAAGATTTACGTTAATTGATTCTTTTTTACAGTTTTCACCGATGGACATCTTTTTATTTCTACTTTACCCGTATTAAAACTTAAGAGCAGCTTTTGTAAAACATTAGAGTTGAAGTAATAGCTGAGATATGTCACTAAGTAAAAATCGGAAAAATAAGTCTTTTTAATGGTAAAGTATGATATAATGTATTTTATAACAAATAGTGCTGTTATACATTTTTTCGAATATTCAAGTTAGTCTTAGTTGATGATTTAGTTGTAATTACATTAATTAAGTCACCAAGAAAAATATGCCATTGCTGTCTTCCTTTTTCTATCCTAATCTTTTAAAAATAATGCCATCAAAATATTTTATTTTATTTTAACCTAGATCTAACTTTGCTTCCTAAATCTTTTGCCCCTTATGTGTAGAATAAAATTTATATAGATAATTATCATTATGATTGATACCTTAAATTTTATTGAAACTATATTATCATACTATAGAGGAATATAGTTGAGACTACCTCTAAATATGTTATAACTATTTGGGATCTAAATGGAATTTACAATAATTTTTCTAATAGGAGCTTTACATCTTAAGGTCAATTTATATATTCTAATCGAATAAAGGCATTTCTGTCTTCAAGTTATTTTAATAGACAAAATAGAGACAGCAGTCGAAAAACTACCGGTCGGTCAGAATTAACATTTATTTTAATAGTTTTTGTATCCTAGAGCTTTGAGTGAGGAATTTTAAACTAGGGAATAGTAATAATATGAGACGAGAGAAGTTAGTGGCTATAAAGAAAACTTTTTACCTATCAGATAATTTAGGCAAAACTCAATCTAATACCTATTACATCTGCTACAAGATCTTAAAGTTCTTGCTCTAATATGCCGAGTCAAATAACTTACGATATCTTTATATCCTCGCTAGTATCATCAAATAAACACTGGTATTTAAACTATCTCCAGCCACCTACCCATCTAGTATATTTGCATCATTAACCTGCTGTGATTACTATATTTTTTTATTGTACAATTTGAAAGCCAGAAAGAAATAATAAAAAGAAGCCTTGTTAAGGAAATGTTAAGCCACGTTAAAGAACTCTGCTGTGTAAAATAAGCCTGTCATAGTCAGATTGAAAATTCAAAAAAATGCTATACGTCTTTGCCATATTAAGGCAAGGTTAACTCTAGCAAGTTACCCTACTGCTTAATTTTTGAATTATCAGGATCTGATAATGTGACATCACTGGAGAGCTCTTGAGAATCGTTTCTGCATCATACAGCAGGTAAAGCAAGCAACAAACAAACTAAAGATATGTATTTGAATTTTAGCAGGTCATTTATATACAGAAAGAATAACATTGAATTGAAAGAAAAGAGTCCTGTAGTGCTTCACACTCTAGAAGATGCTTGCTAGAAGACACATAGCTCTCAAACCATTAAGTGTAACATCACTAATAAATATCTCCTGCGGATTGCTTAAAGAAGCTCGAACAAAATTAATTAAAATAAAGAATATTTGCCTTAAGGAGAAATGATAAGTCTCTATCCATTTAGATAATATAGGTAAAACAAATCCTGTTTCAATTAATATCATTCTGGGATTAACTGTAGTTCAAGACTGACCAAAACTACAGGTTTGGTCAAAATCTCAAACTTGTACTACGGTAAAACGTTAATTGGTAATACGTGTTTCGCTTCTAAAGGAATCATCAGACTTGATCAACAGTTTCTTAAAATTACATTAGTAAGATTTAAGAATGTAAATGTAACTTGTAGTTTTTACATTAACTTAATTGAACAGATAAAACCATTAGTCCACTGTCTACTGATATCAGATACCTTTTGAATTATTATATATATTTCTTTTTAACAAAATAGTACCTCTTTAACAGTACTGATGATCACTGGGTTAAAGTGTTAATAATAATAATTGTTAATAATAATTAGTGGCACAGTTTACATTTTCTAATGCAGTACCATGATTTATATGGATCTATGGTAGCCTAGAACTAGCCATGTATCCATTTTGAAAAAACAGAGCATAAAATTGGGTACTGTGTATTATTTCTAAGACTTTATTTAATACTGAAGCGTTTTTCCCGTTCATTAGGTGTGAATTAAAATTATTGATCTATGAAAACAGCATCACATATAACTACTAGAGTACGTAGTGCGGTATACCACTTGTCTTCCGGAATGACGGAGAATCAATACAAGTTAGTTACAATACTAATAAAGATATCATCTAAAGAGATAAGGCAAAGTAGGGAGGTCTTGTTGCGTGGATGATAATTCTACTGTTAATTATCTCACAAGTAAAATAATACGGATTTTCTTCTTTCCTTTAGTATTTTGTTGCTTATATTATTTTTCAAGTAGTTACCAAGTAAAGACCCTATTCTGTCTAGTCCTAGTATAGAAATGCAGAGAGGAAATTTCTTCAATGCTTCTAAGAAACCAGCAGAACTAAATCATAGATCTATCTGAAAATTTAGTATGTGGATCTTTTATGCTTACATGGTGGTCCAGTTTAAACGTCATTAATAATTTTTTTTCATTATGATAGAGAATTTAAAAAGAAATAGACTTTAATAAAAAAAAATTCTCATAAATGTTTAATAACAGGGATACAGGGTGTTAAAGTTAATAATATTTGTTTATTTATCAAAACTTTTAAACTACCAGCTCAATTTTAATTAAATTTCGCATGCAAGTTATTATAGTAAATTGTCAATTACTAATAAAGCCAATTTTCAAAAAATTGCCAGTGGCGTAACAGAGAGAGACTTGGTCCTTTTTTGCCTCAAATCTGCGAGGTGATAAAATATTTTTTTCTAAGAAGTCAACTGTTAGATTCTTCATTTAATTTGGAAAAAAAAGATACTCGTGCAGAATTATGACTTAAGGCATTGTTTTTAAAATATCTTAATTTAATTGTTTGGAAATACCTGCTAAAATGTTGCAAAAATTTATAAAAAAAAAGGAAATCGGGCTTGGATTTATAAAAAAGTTGAATATAAATAATGATCAAAAGAATTTTTCATTTGACAGGTAATTTAAGATTCAAGCCTAATTTTCTTTTTTTTTTCAAAATTTTTGAAGCATTTTAACTGGCGTTTCTGTACAATTAAACTAAGATATTTTAAAAAGCTGCCTAAAATCGAAATTTTGTAAGAACAACTTTTTTTTCCAAATTATATGATAAAATTTAACAGTTAACTTCTTATAAAAAATATGTTAGCGCCTCGCAGATTTGAGGCAAAAAAGGACCTCCGTATGTTACGCCACTGGCAGTTTTTTAAAAATTGGCTTCATCAGTAATTGATAATTCACTACAATAACTTGCATGCGAAATATAATTAAAATTGAGCTGGTAGTTTAAAAGTTATGATAAATAAACCAATAATTATTATTAACTTTAACACCTTGTATCTTAGTTATCAAACATTTCTGAGAAAATTTTTATAATGAAAGTCTATTTCTTTTTAAATTCTCTATCACGTATTAAAATTAATGACTTTTAAAGTGGACCACCCTGTATATAACTGTTCTATCTATGTGTTTCAATTATATAACTGTTCTCAATTGATAAATATTAAGACGATTCGATTTACTTACCTTTGTGGGGAGATTTACCTTTATTACTTTCGTACACAGGTATTTTAAATGATCTCAAAATCATTTTCCGGGACGTGTTTTTTTTTCTAGTACTTAGCCACATAATTTCGAGAAGCAAAAAGGGTAATAGATATTCAGCGGGCGATAACGAGAAGCATTCCGGAATATAGCAGCCAGGTTAAAAATACATTTTTAGACACAACCCAAGGAAATTGCTTTCGTGCTTAAATTTTGCATAAATATTATCCGTTAACTGGATGTGGTAAAATTGGGGACAAGGTAAGATTTCGCCGATAAAATTTTAAAGTAAAGATAATAAAAGTTCACTTTCACCTTTAGATTTTCAAAAGAAATATTTTGAATAAAAGAATTTGAATAAAGAGTAAAATATTAGACTTATTTATTTTTTTAACTCAACTTTAGTAAATATAGCTCTTAGCTTCAACTAGCATCTCAACAGTCAAATCTACTACTAGGTTTTTAAGGAAAAAAAAATCTACAAGGAATAAAATTTGTTAGAAATAAAAAACTAATTTTCTGCTTCAAACTTTAGACACCCTGTATTTTAAGAACTAAACAATTCCGAATTTAACCTCCTGTTATATATTTAATAAACATTCTACATAAATAATAAAATTAAAAATCATGAAGAAATGAAATCTAGAACAGTCACACTTTCAATTTATATTTCAGGTGAAAACTAAGTTAGATACAGAAGCGAGGTTACAATTAAAGGAAAAGCATTTTCTTAGAAAGCACAATTTCAAGTTAATTGGGATCATTTTTATATTTGGATGGATTTAATAATAGGGTTGCATCCTGTATAGAAATCTAATTTAATAGAGATGATCAATATCAATTAGGAATGAGATAAGAAATATTCCCTTATTATATATTTAATTAATTAATAGTTAGATGATTAAATTAGCTTACTTTTATGACAAATGTCACCTTAATTGCTTCTTTTTTCTAGCTTTTACCGATACGCATCTTCTTCTTTTCACCTTATCTATATAAAAACTTCCGATAGCAAAAAAAAATAGCAGCATTTACGAAATTTAGAGATGAAGTAAAAGCCTAAGATATGTCACTAGATCGAAATAATCCGAATAAGTCTTTTTAACGGTTAGGTAAGAAATAATGGATTTTATAACAGACTATTGCATTTTTTAAAAAATATTCATATTAGTCTTGGATTGAATTATATATCACATCAGGCCACCATGAAACTTGTATTAACGATATCATATACTACTTGATTTTTGTTGGTAAGTAGAATCCGTTGATTTGTACTTTATAAATTTTGTTAAAGAATTGCATTTAGCATTGAATAATAATAATAATAAAGGTCTTTTTATTTAGGAAAAAAAATACAATTGTACGAAGGGTAGCTCGGCCGATTATCTTACTAGTAACTTGTAAACGGGCTTAGATGTAATAATTGCTTCCAAAGAGCCTTCAATATCGAGATAAGTAAGATTAATCTAGTAAATGATAATTTGTAGCAATCACAGCAATATAATAGTTACTTAAGGCTAATTCATTTAAAATAATAAAAATATTTCATCAAAATATACAATGTCTTAGAAACAAAATCGATATTCTGGAAGTGCATCTTCTGCAATTCAACGCAGACGTTGTGTGTCTATCCGCCCACTGGATTGCAAAACAGCAACTTGAAGCAAGTCCGCCAAATTTGTGGTGTAGATAACTGTTGTAGATCTAACTGTCGTAGAACTGTTGTAGGTAACTGGTGTAGATCTCTCCATAATGGATATCATTTAAGAATTTTTTGTATTTATCGGTCTCCATCTTTGGATGTAGATTTGTTTCTCTCTAAGCTTCAGAAATTCTTAGAATCAAATGCTAAAAAATTAAAAAATTGTGTTATGCAATGACTTAAATATTAATTTTTTAGAGCAATCTATATACAGAAATGCACATTTAAATATAATTCCATCTAATGGTATTACGTGCCGTATTGACGTTCCTAGAAGATATGCGACAGGTAGGGCTTCCGCTATAGATTACATTTGTAGTAACGCTGATAAGTATATAAAAGTAAATTTTATTGGTTTATCTGACCATTCTTCTCAAATATTGGATCAATACCGCTTTTTCCTTAAAGAAATTTTTGCATGGAAAAAATACGAAAAAACCTTGGCTTAGTCAAGACATACGTATAACTTGTAATTAAGGCGAACAATAATTTCTTTACCAATTATTATAAAAAATATAAGACAGGATGCACACAATCTGCTATTTAATAGGACAACAAATTAAAGCAAAATAATCTGGAATTATATTCTTAATATTATTTCAAATTTTTCTTTTGTCTTGTTAAGTGATAAAATTATTACTAATACTGAGGATATGTGGTGTTTTTAATAGTTCTTTTGTAAATGCTTCTCAACATCTATACTTAAACCAATACTGACAATCGATTTTATTTACAACCAATAATACAACTATGTTTTTCTCACCAGGAAATACATTTGATGTTTTAAAGATAATACGTTTATTGAAAAAATCACATGCCTTTGGCTTAAATAGTATTACCATTAATATTAAATTTGCGTCAGAGTAAATAACCAAACAACTGATTTATTTAATAAATATGTCTTCTTAGTCGAGCACCTTCTCGGGAATTTTTAAGACAGCACGAGTCATTCCCTTGCTTAAAAAGGGGATTGCATGTCGTTTGACAATTATTACCCTATTTCTCTATTAAGTTCAGTCTCAAAGATTCTTGAGAGCGCTGTTTTTGAGCAAATAAATTATTTTTTGAGATCATGTAGGGTTCTTACTGTTTGTCAGTACGGTTTTACTAAGGGCAAAGGTACTGGCTCTGCGGTAATGCAATTTCTAGAACAACTTTATAAATACCTAGATTCTAACATATGTATTGTATTGGCATTTTTATGGACTTGAAAAAGCCTTTTGATTTAATTGATCATTCACTTCTACATTTGAAACGCAATTATTATAGCCTTAGAGGTTGGTATCTGGTTAAAGTCTTACCTTAGTAATAGATATTAAATTGTTAAGATTAAGGGTCAGAGATCAACTTGCCTTCCTGTAAAAACTGGTGTGCGTCGAGCCCGACTCTGCGCCGAGCCCTTTCTTATACTAAGTTTTTGTAAATGTTTTACCTACAATTGTGAATAATCCAGCAGATTTGGTTAAGTTTGTCAATGATAATAGTTATATTTGTGATAATAATTTTATGAGTGAAGTAATATTAAAAACGCATTTCAGGGTTGGTTTCGAACATTGCAAATAAATAAAAGTTTTTTAGTTAGAACTCAAAATAGAAGAAAAAACTGTCGCTCAAGTAACAGAAGCTAAACTATGAGGATTTCATATTGACTCTGCTCACATAGATAACTTGAATTCTAAACTTGTTGCAGTTTGTTTTGCTATTTTTTTACTTAGAGGCCTTTCTAACGAAAATACTGTTTTGTTGTATGACTTTGGTCACTTTGTTTCGCGGGTATAATATGGGATTATTTTTTGGGAGTATCTAATTCTAATATGACTCCAGTGTTTCGCATGCAAAAGAAAGCCTTGTAAAATACTGCTGGTGTAAGTATGGGGCATTCTTCATTCTCGGCTTCTGGGCCGAAATCTATTTAAAAAATATAATACTCAATCTTCCTGTCCTGTACCGGGTGGTGCGTCGCCGAGCGGAACATAGGAATCGATTATTTGAGAAACCTCGTAAGTCCAAAAAATACAATATCGGGAAAACTGGATATAACGTCCTACAAGAAGTTACAATAAATTTAAAGTTGTTTCAATACTAATTTAATGAGGAATTTAGTGTTAAAAAATTAAAGATAACATAATAGCACACCAAAAAAAATATTTTTTAGCTGAAAAAAAAATTTGAAATTTGGAAACATACGGGATTTCTCAAATGAATGCCAATTTTCAGAGTAAGATTAAGGTAAACTAGTATAATAAATACAGCCTAAAAAATTTCATGATTAAATCATGTATTTATTACTACGTAATCTACAGAGTATCCCACCGAGTCAATTCCCCATAAAAGTTTTGTATTTCTTCGTCTTGAGGTATGTACTGCATCAAGCTCCTAACGTCATTCAGTTTGGTCACATTGATAGGAACAAGGCCATTATAAAGTGTCTCTTGGGGCAAACTAATCCTCGTTGATGCCAATAATTTCAATGAAAATGAATGAGATTTCAATCCATCAATGAAATCTCGAGCTACAACGACTCCGTCTTCACAATATTCAAATTGATTGAATTTAGAGATAGTGAACGATTGCTTTAGTTCTTTGGGTAATTTTCTTTGATATGACTCATTAGAGAGCACATTCTTCTTAAAGAACTTTGGCCACCATTTTTAAAAAGTTAAGACCTCATGAGTTTGTAAACGTTTAACAGTGAATTTTCCACGAATTGAACAGGAATTTGCAATTAATGATACATATTTCTTCATTGTGTAGATTCGATCAGTTCGTCCAATTTTCCGTTTAATGACACTAAAGTCTCTGTCACATGGCAAGAAAGAGTGACCTCTGACAGGAAAATATTGAAAAAGGTGTTGAAACCTACCAGTTGATTGCAAAGCATCATCAGTCCAACAACAGCGTGGTTTTTATTCTGGCCCCAGGCTCCGTCTGAGAATACATACAATTCTTTAACAGATTGGTTAATTTCAGTATTAATATAATCCAGCAACATGGAACATACTTCATCGGGTTCTGTTTTTGCCTCTCCTTCATGAAGATGTAAAATCTAGAAGTATCATTGCGCAACTCATGAATATTAAAAACATCTACTGTTAGCTGTCGTAAATAAAATGATTCCTGTACTGGAATTACAGGAAGTTGCAAATTTTGCATAAAGTCCATGCAAATACCCAGAACAGTTTGATCTTCTGAACATTTTTTCTGAATCTCTGAAATTTTGGAGCAAAATTTTTTTGCACGGCGATTATGCATCATCTTTTCAGCAATCGCTACCCGTTTAGCATTTTCGTTTAAGGTAGGACTCTTAATTTTAACTGACAGCTCCTCGTAAGTACAACATGTGTCGACTTGCCGTTGTTAAAACTGTAAATCAAAATTTTCATTGAATATTTTCATATAAAATTTGTATTTGACCCTATTTTTTAAATCTGGGTACTTTTCTATAAAAAGATTCCACATAATTTTAACATTTAAACGAGGGTTAAGGTAAAGCACTTCACGGGTGGTATAATGCCCAATTTTTGTAGGAAATGAGGAAATATGTTCGTGGATTTTTTGCACAATTTCTCCAGGCATTACATTTCCGGGAGTGTTTTTGCCTCTCTTATCTTTGGGAGCACTGCCAGCAGCCGAAAGTTTACACATTCTTCGAATTCTATCATCGGTGACACCATAGGCACTAAAAAATACTTTTTTACAAACATTGATTCTAGTCTTTCCGGAACATTTACCAAATACCTAAAAAAATGTTTTGTCGGATTACCTTTTAGTATTATCTCATAAATAAGGTACCTAAATGATGAATTTCTCTGAGGTGCTTCTTCATTTCTTTTGCCACGTCGTCTTTTTATATCACAGATATCTATGTTGTTTTGGAGTAAAATATCTTGTTCATCCTTGTTTTGCAATCAAATTATTCCATTGTACACGATTTTAGCATCTTGCATTGTAAGCAAGTTCGGTATACATTTTTTTTGCAGCTATAACAAAAACATTATTGCCGTAGAACATAAAACAAAAAAAAAACATATTAATACATACTTGCACGGATATAAATGGGGAGTCGGTTGAACAACATGGCCCCTATAGTTTGTGTATTCCTCATTTTTCACTCTCGATTTCTTTATTTTTTCACACTGGTACTCTACTTGTTTCACACCCTTCCTTCTTTTTTTCGGATTCGTTGCAACACTTTCGTCGATATCACTATCACTAGACATTTTTATTTAGTAGATTTTTTAAAAGGTAAAGTGATTATAAGTTTATAAAAAATAATAAACGCAAGCCGGCCTGTTTACTTTTATAATACTGACCACTGCTTGACGTTTTCGATAGAAGCAACTGCGTAGGTGGGGATATCGCGCGCGCATTCATTTGAGAAACACCATAACCCCTGCGCTTAAGGGGTTTCTCAAATGAATAGCAGTCCATATTTATTTGGAACGTTAGTTATATGGAAACAAGCGGGGTTTCTCTGTGAATCGATGCGTCTAGACCCTCAAGTTATAATAATGCTAAAATGTCATTTTCGCCAAAATATGGACTTACGGGGTTTCTCAAATGACCGATTCAATTAGGAAATTCCATGTAAATTTTAAGGAGGTCAATTATTGGCTTCCCTGTACATTTTACAGAAAAAATTTAAGATAACTTTTTGAAGAGAGCAATCTGGCAAACCCTTGTTCAAAGTTTCACAAAATTTTAATAAGCGAATCTTGAATTAGTCAATTAAATGTAATTGCAAAATTACCAAATTTTTGGTTCAGGTAAAACCAGACACCAGCCACCAGCAAACAATTTGTTATAAGGCTTTGTCAAATCTGACGTACAGCCGAATACAAGCAATGTTTTTTTTTTCGTTTTATCAATCTCACAAACATACATTCAAAGTAAGACACGTTAGCATTACTTTTTTATCTAAACTTTTATTTAATATAACGATGAAGTTAAACCAATAACAATTATTAATATCGATTATTAAAAAAAAAATTTTATCATTCAATAGAGAATTACATAGAAACATCAATTAATCAAACGTTCAAACAACCCTCCATTAACAGCAAACAATATCCTAACCGATCATAAAATTTATTTCTAACGTTACTAAGTTGATATTGGGAAATTTTATTACATTCTAATGAAATAGCGTATTGTAACTGGTTTAGATTTTCAAATTTTACACTTTTATAAATGAAACTTTTTAAAGGACCCCACAAAAAGAAGTCATTCGGTGAAAGATCAGGCGACCTGGCTGGCCAAAGTATCCGGTACCGTGGACCAATAATATTGCCGTTAAAAGCATTTTCTAAGCACTCTCTAACCATACGGGCATTATGGGCCGGGCAACCATCCCATTTGGTACCAGATCATTTGATCTTCCTGAACAACTTCTTCCAAGGCGGGTCCAATTTAATTTTGAATTAAGTCCAAATAGTTTTCAGCTGTTAGGTTATAGTCCATAAAAAAGGGTCCAATAATGATATGGTGTCCGGTAATTCCCACGAATACATATTTGTCTTTAAGGGATATTGTGTCCGAGTATGAACAAAGCGATGTTCATTTTCTTGGCTCCAATACCGGCAATTCTGAACATTTGGTTCATTGTTGAGGGTAAATGTACATTCATCGGTAAAACAAATATTTCTTAAAAAAATCCTTATTTGCTCTTTCCATCGTTTCAAAACAAAATGCCATTCTTCGCTCTTTATCTCCTTCCTGCAGCTCTTGATGTTTTTCGAATTTATACGAATAATATTTGTGTTTTTTTTTAAAGTGCACAATACCATTGTATGATGTTTATTGGGCAAGAGGTATCTTGCATAAGAAGCCTCGTAGTAACCATCTTGTTTTCCTCCGTTTTAAGGTAGAATATTAAGAACTCTGTTTTCTCTTTCTTTGGCTCTATTTTCGATATCCTGAGTTGAACATTTACAATTATTTATTACGGTACCTTTGGACTCGAACTTATTGACAGTACGTTTAATAGTTGAAATAAATAGAATGGGCTTGGTGGGGAAATAAACTGAAAACATTTCAGATACTGCTCTAAAACTGTTTTCCGCATAATGCCACTTAATTATGGCTATTTTTTCGTCGATTGAATAATTCATACGTGTTTTTAAATATGTCACTGATTTATTAACACTTTTCCTCACGTCAGTGACAATATTCATTTTACTGGTGCCCGTTTGGTTTTACCTGAATCGGAAATTTGCTAATTTTGCACTTACATTTAATTGAATAATTCAAGATTCGCTTATTAAAATTTTTTGAAACTTTGCACAAGGGTTTGCCAGATTGGTCTCTTCAAAAAGCTATCTTCATATTTTTTCTATAAAATGTACAGGGAAGCCAATAATTGACCCCCTTAAAATTTACATGGGTTTTCCTAAGTTCCGCTCGGCGACGCACCACCCGGTATACTATATAAATGTATATATACACACAACCAAATTTATATCGAATCATCCAGTAATTTCGCAAAATGAAATTTATTTTAAAAAATAGTCATTGAGGATTAAAGGGCACTTTTTCAAAACCAAGTTTATTAAAAAAAAATAATAAAACTGATTACAATTTTCACAATAATAGAACAAAAAACAAAAAGTGTAGATTTCTATAAAAATGATTTTTCTGAATATGATAATTTAACAAGAAAGTTTATTTAAAATTAAATGTTAATAATCAGTATTGCCACCTCTAGCATCGATGCAAGCACGAATTCGACGAGGCATGCTATTTATCAAATTGTCAATGCCTTCTTGGGGAACATTTGTCCATTCCTCTAAAACCGCTTGAATAAGTTGCTCAGTGTTACCAGGAGCATTCTGGCGAGCTCTAATCTTTCTTTTTATCTTATCCCATAAGTGCTCTATAGGATTAAGATCCGGTGAGCAAGAAGGCCACTCTAAAACGGCAATACCTTCCATTTCTAAGAAACATTTTGCAACTCTGCTGGTATGTTGAGGGGCATTATCTTGCATAAATAAAAAAAAATTGCCAAAACCACCTCGCCAGAGCCTAACTACAGGTTGCAATACCAAATCTACATACCTTTGACCTGTTAGGGTTTGTCGAATTGGAATTAAAGGAGTTCTTTCACCAATCATAATTCCACCCCAAAACATTACAGTACCTCCTTTGTATTTCGGGATAGGTTTGGCAGCACGAAGTCTAAGCTTGTCTCCCTCTACCTCTTAAAATGCGAATCCGCCGGTCATCGGATCGTAGTCCTATTCTGGTTTCATCCGAACATAAGACATTTTTCCAATTTTCAATATCCCAATTTTCATGCTCCAAACACCAATTTAAACGGTCAATTTTATGTTGCCTTGAAAGTTCTGGAACCCTTAACTGTCTTCTGCTAAATAATTCCCGAGCGCGAAGTCTTCTTCTAATAGTTTCGACAGAAACACTCACACCCGTAGCTTGTAAAAGTTGCCTTTGAAGCTCTGGATGAGATGTTGTGGGATTTCTTCTTGCTATTTGAGCTAAAAAGCGATCCTGCCCTTCAGTAGTTGCTCTTTCACGACTTCTCCTTGGTCTGTTTTTTAAGGTTCCCAATTCCAGAAATGAAATGATATATATGAAATGATATATATTGAATATGTTTTTAAAACAACACCTTATGTAACCCCCACCGTTCTAGCTATCTGCCTTTGTGACATGCCTTGTTCTGCCAGAGCAATAATTCTTCCCCTCTGAACTTCCGATAGCCCAATGTATGGCATTCTTGTTTAGTTTTCAAAAATAAATAAATTATAAATTTGATGCGACTTGCAAGTGAAACAGTAAAATCGACACTGCTAGGTAAAACATTATTATTTATTATTAATCTGCCTGTCCTTGAGAGTAAATACTTGTACTTTTTTATTGCTTGCAACAAAAAATAACTTACTAAAATATTTCGTATTAATACAAGGTGATTCCATATAAGTTTGGTTGTGTGTATATATATATATTTTTTTTTTCTCCCTTCCCTTTTGGCATTTTCCATACCATGTTCTGTATTGGTAAAAAGTAAAAGATCGCATTTCAAGGACATATCTATGTTTTATGTTTTAGGACAAAATTTTGATTGAATTGTAGTTATTAGAGAAGGAGACCGAGAAACACTATTGTTCATATTATTATTTAGTAACCCTAATTTCAAAATTGGATTTTTTTTCCAGATTTCTAGAAAAAAAACTCCAGTTAATAAAGACAAATTAAATAATCTAAATAATGATAATGAACATGTATACTATTTTAGATTACTATTTGGAATGCCATCTGGCCCCGCCAATAAATAATTAGACACACTAAAAACTTCATATTTTTGGGCATATTATCAGATATTCTTTTTGATTTATGAACTTTTTGAGGATTACTAGTTAGATCGTCATTTATTGTACCAAGATGATTTCCTTTAAATTATTGATTTAATCTTTCACATTGTGCTCTTAGAATCCTAAATTGCTGATAATTAGGTTCACTATGCGATAATTTATATTCAAGTGCATTTTCAGGTAATGTTGATTTTTTTTTAAAAGAGAAAGCTAGATGTTTCTTGCTATTGTTAGAATTAAAAAAAATTGATGAATGAAAAGTGATACCACTACATTAATGTTGTTAATATAAAAACCTATCGCAATTTTTGTAGAATAGGTATAAAATGGCTAATAGTTTCTATTTTTAAAGTAAAAATAAAATTGCTTTATTCAAGTACAACTACGAATATAAGAAGAGTGACTAATGGTGTCACAAGAAAGTGATTCTATAGACTTTAATCCCTTTACTGAGTTTTTCTTTTGGAATTTCAACATTTCTCTCAGTTTGTAAATTATATTTAAATATATTATGTGTTGATTTTAATGAAATAACGAACGGTTTTATTATGAAGGTCTTTATATGGCTTAAAACCTAAAGTTTATGAAAAGATTTATTCAAATCCTATTTCATGTGGGTTCTGTTGGTAAGTCTCAATGCATACGTAAACCATGTCATTTAAATTTTATAAAATGTAAACGGAGCGGGTTTTATTCTTCAAATGTCAGCCTGTTAAAACGAGTCATTAAAATTTAAATATCGTGGAACACAGGGTTGGAAATTTCATGTATAACTTATAAAGTTCTCTATATTATATTATGTTTTAAGCAATAGCATTTATCGTATAGAAAATTAATTAAAAATTATTATTTTAATAATTTTCTACGCACAATCTAAACTGATTCACTAAATTGTCAAGTGGTTTCCAAACTCGTTATCGATTGAATTAATTAAGTGATTGATACTTGATGTAAACTTAACTCGCTTAAATTTTTCGCGATGATTGGATGTAATTAGGTTAATGTGATTTAATTTGTGATTTTTTGTTTCAGATTACAACGACGTAAAAATTACTATAAGGTAAGCTACATAATACAGAAATAGAATTAAATATTTTATTACCACTTAACAAGTAATTCAGCATTTTATCGCACAAAATTAAAAAAACGTAAATAGAAATGATTAAAATAAAATAGCAATTTTATTTTATATACATCAAAATAATGTAGGGAACAAAGGAAAAAAGCTATTTTATTTTCAGAAAAAACAAATTGTTTCCAAGATAAATTGTGATGTTTATTATATGTTGGACATTCTTTTAAACATATCTCATCACATTCGTCATATTAACTTATTCTTGTAATTAATAAAAATAATTAGTTTCAATTCTTTAAGGCGTATTTAGTAAACTGAAAAATGTATTTAGTACAATGGTGCCAGTGTAGTGCGAATTTGTTTTCATTGTGTATGTAACAAAGTCAAAATGCAAAGGGAACATCTTGATCGTAAAACACAGTTATGACTGTTGGTATGATACAGGCATAGATATAAATTTAGTCAAGATCACTAAAGGAAGCTTGTGGCTTGGATTTACAAAGACTGGAGATTTGAGAGAACGACATACTAGTCCAACAATAGCAACAGAACCTCCATATTACTATTAAATAGCTAAGAAGTGAGCTTGAAAATGTTCATGGCGTTAGTATCACTGCTAAAACAATTACGTGGAATTCGCGCAAGACCATTGGGATGGATTAACCCATTAACGCCGAGATTTTTTTTTTATTATTTTTTTAATTGTTTTGTAGAAAATAAAGGTAAACGATCTTAGATTGACCTTTTTAATTTTTTTTTTTGGACTTTGAAAGTTGAAAAAAAACGCTGATACCCTTAGAATATTGAAATGCCTTTCAATGTTCTAAGCTGATACCATATGGTATCCATCGGCGTTGAAGACTTTTTTATTGCAAAAATTTTAAACTGCATAATACAAATAAAATATGTCAAAATAAATTTATTTAATGTGATAAGTGGCAAAACAATTGACACACAAGCCGACATTACACTTTCGGCACATTGTTCTACCGAATGATTTGCATCCTACCCCAGCACATCTTCGCCGGTTACATGAAACCACAAAATGATCAATCCTATCAAATCGGATTTATCTGTATGTACATTCTTTGAGAAAGAGCTTCTTCCAACAACCTTGGCAATTGTTTTGTACCTGGTCAAATATACATGGACGATTTCTCTTCTAAAATTAAGTGCTGATATCTTTTCATTTTTGCATCTAAGGTACTAGGCATTATGCAGTGCTACATCTATCAGCCAAGTAAAAATTGGCCAATACCATTTCTTACCACGAATTACAATTCGGTACGTCGCAATACCCTGATCCATAAGATCGGTACCACCCATATTATCCTCCTGGGACCCGGACATGTTTTTGTTAAGTTAGGGTTGTCAGGCTTTTAAATATAATAAAAAATACATAAATAAACATTGTTTGCTAATAACTTTTTTTTTCTTACTTTGACAGATACATGACGTCCATTAAAATGGACATTGGGTCTTAACCTAAACAAAAATTCCTAATATATGTATTTTTTTTTCAATAACATTTCAGTCTAAACCTATGAAAACGCAGAAAATAAATGTAAACCTAAATTTATTCGCTATGGAACTCCATGAAACAGTTTCTGTTGCCAGTAATGCACACAAATGTGTTGCATGTATTACAAAAAAACTTGTTTTTTTTTGGCACAAGAGTCATTTTTAGATCTAACTGAATTTTTTAAGTCTGTGGCAATTTCTGGAAAGTGTTGTTTCCCTTTTCTTTCGGTGCCTAATGACGATGACGGTGAATCTACAAAGATATTTCCCTCAGGATTTCTTCTAGTACCTACACCTCGGATGTTTTCTTGGGATTCACTCCTGAGGGTTGGGAGTATTTGTCAAAAGTTGAGTGGCAATTTCGACTTTAAAATCTAAATATTGTTGTATTTTGCGTGGAGGGATTTTAAACATTCTTTTATCTCCTCGATAAAAAAACCATGAGTTAGCCATTGCTAGATCAAAGAAATGGAAAATGACCCTTACAGTCAATTTTTTTGATCTGGCTCGAATTCTATAATAGCTAATCATTCGGTCTATCAAGTCTATTCCTCCCATACAATCGTTGTATTTAGCAACAATGTAAGGTCTTTTAACCTGAATGTATTTAGAGTCTTTCTTAGACCACCTTTTACACTCATCGCTAGGTTGAATTCCTAGAGCAGTAGATGCCAAAAGTACAGATTTCAGATCATACCATTGTACAACTACTATTTCGCCATCTTGTCTTACAATTTGTTCCGAACTGCCTTTATCTATCTTGGCCATCATTTTTTCCGAAGTTAAATTTGCTGCCGCTGGTACACGAGATTTCGTAATGGTTCCAGTACAATATTTCTCTTGTTGACGAAGATATTCGAAAAGTGGTATTGTCGTGAAATATCAATCGCAGTACACATGACTTCCAGGAAATAATGTCCTTCCAAAGCGAACAACAGCAGAAGGTCCAACACCAAGTCGTTTTACAGAATCATCTGGAAAAGTATCTTTTCCTTGATATAATTCAAAGTCTACGACAAGACCATCAGGAGCAGCAACAACAAAATTTTCAAGCCCTCTGAATTTGGCTTTTCTCTAACGAACTGCTTCATCTTACAAGTCCCTGTAAATGGGATCCTCTGCTCATCTACAGCAGCCACTTTCTCTCTAGGTAGCTGCACACAGGTAGCAACACCCCTGCCAGACTGCTTTTATACTAGGACGTACTTTCCAAAATTTGTCAGACCTGCGTACCTCTTCAACGATGCTGCCATCAATGACGATTTAAATGTTACTTCTTATAGCAAAAAATCTATCTCGAGTCATTGTATCTGCAATAGCTGAAACTTTAGTGGTTTTTGCCCAGTACATTCTGATTTTGGGATATTTTAGACAGGACATCAAACAAACTATTCCAAAAAAATGTTTAATCTCATTAAGAGTCAATTTAAGAGATACTCCTTTAAGTTCAACGTACCTTGCATTTGTGCAATCACACACTTTTTGAAATAACTCATCTTCAAAGTACATGGCTAAATGCGATTTTGCAGTCCAATCATATCGGAGCTCTGCACTGCATTCACTAGAGGGGCCTTCAAAATTTGGAGGTGCAAAAGTATCATCTCTTCTCCAAGACTTTCGCTTTAAAGGATCCACAGATTGCTTGGCCATTTTTAAGTTTTCTCTCAGGACACTAAGAGGAATTCTATCTTCTTCTTTTTTCTCCTCACTGCTGCTTACTAGTTCTTCATTAATTATTTCTTCTTCTCTCCCTATTAAATTATCCATAGTTTGAATTTCTTCTTCATTATCAGACATTTCAATGTCAGAGTCATCATTTCCAATGATTTTTTAGTATTTGCTCCAATTTTTCGTCATCTTCCCCTGGCCGAAGCACCCTTTGATTGCCAAAAATTCCTAAAATAAATTTTATGAGTTAATTTAAAATGTGCATGAGATAGACACAATGTCCATTTAAATGGACGCGAATAACTTAGGGTAATACAAAACTTATTTAATTTTTTTATTATTGTAATGTTATTTAAATTTGTCTATTAAATATTTGCAAATAAAAAATTTCACAAAAATCATTACAAAATTTAAAAAAATAGGCTACATACCATCATAATGAGAACCACGTGCAGCCGCCATCACAACAGAAAACAAACAACTGATTCCCAGCACATGTGCACAATTAAAGTCGACCGAATCGGACTGGGCGGTAGCACCGAAGTGTCCAACGTAGTGGATGCGAGGTCTAAGCTGCTTAAATAATAAATTAACGAAACTGGAAACATAAAACTGACAAGTCCATTTAAATGGACGCTAGGTCCCAGGAGGTTATGGTTGTAGGCAGCGATACAGTGAGGACGAGAAATCATGATGTGCCTTTTTTCTTTTTGGCAGTATCTTTTTACTGCTCCTTCGGGCTGAACACCGGCACTCGTTGATGCTATAGTAACGACAGCATTATCCATCCATCGTACAAATAGAACACCATCATTTCTCTCAATAATCTGTCCATAAAAACCCCTATTATTTTTTTTTTTAATTTTGTTTTTTGGTCAACGGACATGGTTTTGGAATTCGGTTTTCTCGAATCGTTCCAATTGCGCCATAACCTAAATTTTGAAGAAAAGCTAATAAATTTACACCGGTGAATAGATTATCAATGTGAATTATATATGGCAAGTTTGGCTGTGGTAATTCTTTCAACATCAAAATCATAGGCGCTGCACATTTACCAACTAATTTGCTGATGTCCGCTTATTTTCGAGGATCATTGCCTTGATAAAGATCAAAATCAACCAGATATCCATCTTTAGTATTTAGAGCCCATGCTTTGTAACCAAGGCGGATAGGTTTGCCACGGATGAATTGCTTACATCCGTGGCGCCCATAATATTTGATCATTGATTCATCGTAAGATAAATTTTGAGTAGGTTGAAAATTGGACAAAATTTTTTCTCTCAAGTCATCCATCAGAGGGCGTAATTTCCAAGCCTTGTCTGATTGATTTATTTTAGTGTTATCGGCCATGTGGATAAATCTTTGAATTTTTAAAAACCTATCCCTTCTCATTGAGTCTGCCACCAGTTTGTTATGCATGTCGCCTTTCGCATAACCGTTTCGAAGGTAAGGGATTGTATCCAGTAAGAATTAAAATTCCAATTAAACAGCGGATTTCGTTTGATGTTATATCTGGATCAGGTTCATTTTTAAAATGGGCATAAAGTTGGGTTTGTTTAGTAAGGTATTGGTAAATGTTTTCATTAAAAAATAACTCAAAGAGATTAACAGGTGACATGTCTTTGTACTTAGAATAGTCCGGTTCCGGAAATTGTCTGGGCATTGGTTGAATATCACCAGGTATCCATTATGCAGCTTCTTTTGTTAAAAGTTGATTTGCAATCCACTCCGATTCGGGATTTGATTCAATTAATTTTGAAGTTATTATTGGCTCCCGCACTTGCTCAGCGCCCTAGAAAAATATTGAATATTATAAAAAATATCATAATTATTTTAAAAAATGCTTACGTTATCATCAGATTCATTACAGCTACTCGATTCTCCAACCCTGTCATTATTTACTAACTTTATTTCGGCTGGAGCGCACAACTGACGGCCTAGAAAATTGGAATAACGAGAAACAGAATTGAGAGTGATAACCTAGTTTTACCATTGAGGTTGCATATTAATCCTCCTTCCTCCTCATCCGCAGAATCCTCATCTGAGTCTACGTTGGGGTCAGGAGGTTCCACAAATATTTCATCTACATTTTGTAGCAGTTCGTCATCTTCTTCAAGCATATCCAATGCTTGGGAAAGCGAAAAACCTCTTCAAAAACATTAAAAAAACATAAAAAGAAAAAGCGTAAAACATGACACTGCTAGGTCCACAAACGCCTACGGATACCATATAGTATCAGTGACTTTTGACCTATAATAGTGACGTCATGTGAGTTTCAAGAAAATTTATTTACATTCAAGGGTATTTGGTCACTTATATTTCAATAAATAATAATAATAAATTCATTGAAAATTACACAGAATTAACTAAAAAGATACTTACGCCCATCGGGGTTCCATGATTTACGTGCAGCATCAACACGCGTGACTTTAAATTTATCTACCGCCAAAAAAACTTCACAAGACGAACAGCCGCCCACGATAGTTGAAAGTCAACTGTCAACTGTGTTGCCAGGTCAAAATCACCGCAAGCGGTAGATTTATCAAGAAAAAAGCGGTAGATTTGAAAATAAAACAGTAGATTTTTTTTGTATTTAAAATTAGAAATAAGTTAAAATACAAAACGTTAAACACATCGTTTTTTATTGTAAAAGCTAATATATACAAAAATATGGTTAAGATCAACAGAAGTCTTATTACCAAAATAAATATCCAACTGAAGTTCATTATAGTTGCCATCGCCTAAAACTTTATGAGTGGTAATACTATTTTAACATTTACACTTTGTATAATATGTCAATTAAGAAATGTTAAAAATAAATTGACATAATTTAATACATAGTTAAATCCATCAGCATATTGCTCACCTTGAACATTTATCGAAAATTATGTTATCGAAGTTATTGACGCTTTAGAAAAATCCGAATGTTTCAACATTGTTTGCAACATGCATTATTCCAGGTTTATAAATTCCTCTGTGCCTTCAAAAATATATTTAGGGTTTATGAATGTCATGTTTTTAGTATTATGTCATCAAAATCATATCTTTTAGCAACTTGTAATGCTGCCTCAATGTAAAAATCCAGACAACGTACGCGAAGAATGTGACATTTTTCTGCAAACAAATTTTCATTTAAAGTGTATTGTATTGTCTTTACTCTCAAATATAAATTTTTAATTGGATTTTATGCAGAGAATGGCTATCTAAAACATATTTTTTAATGAAAGAGTGTAAAAGGGTTTTGTAAATATTGCATATTCGAGAATGAAGATTATTATACTACATTTTTTTATTTAAATTGTTAAATAGCGGTAATATATGCTCTAAAATAACAAAAAAGCCAAAGTTAGCGGATCTTGTAAAGTATTTAAAATGGTTTCTGCTGATTGTAATTTGTCAGTTGTAACTGCGTCGACAAAATAAAGTTTTAGAGTATTGTATTGCTTTATTATTCTGCTTCCAGAGACAACCAGCGCGTTTGTGCCGGCCGCAGTATTTTATGATTTTTAAAGAATTTCTACCCTTTTGGGACTATTACAAATATAATTATAGTCCTATGGTTGGAACCTTTAGTGTGCCACTCAAATTACGAAACAGTTTTACTTAAACAGTTTTTGGAAAGTTTCTGAAAGATCCTAACATTGTTAGCGAAACACTTCCCGAGAGCAAAAATAAAGAGTTTTGGTTAGTGATAGAACTCTTTCGTAATTTAAATATAATTGTAGATATCCCTCAAACAATTCTCAACAGCTCTTGGTAATTTTAAACATGCGTTAGATGCAGATAAAACAAACTTAATCGGATCTTCATCAGAACTAAAATTATACATGCATCTATTAATATTATAATAATTTTTAAAATTTGTTTTTCTTTTGACAATATTCTATGTACCTCATTGCTACCTATTATAATATAAGCTCACTTAAAACGTAAATTATATATAAATTAAACATATATTTAATTTGGTAGTTATAAGAGCCAAATTAAAAAAATGCTGCAAATCTTGCCAAAAAAAGACCGACAATTTGTCTATTGACGTACTGACTATTATTTGTCATGCCCAAAAATGAGGGTATTCAGCACCTGACTTTTTTTTAAGATACGGGGGATTCACCGAAGCGAAAATCTCGAGTACGTAACCAAGAGAGACGTTAAAAGAACTTGAGGTGTGGCTGCTGCCGCTTAGATGTCGCTCCATGTTTCAAGTTCGCAATGAATTGTAATTATTCCTATTAATTATTATTTTGTGATGTTTTCCTTTTTTTTTGTAAATTAATTTAAAAATTGAATGTAGGAGTAAAAGTTTTAACGGTAGATATTAATAGCTTTGCGGTAGAGCGATGGTTACCGCTCAAGTTCCAGCATGAAAACGGTAGATCTACCGCAAAAACGGTAGTCTGTCAAGTCATCCCTAATCCGCCAGGCGCACGATCTTCTGACATCGACCTTGACTACAATGTGCTGGAGAGGAGACGCATGTTTTGTGATACCATACGGTAGCCGTAGGCGCTAATGGGTTATAGAACATCGAAATTGTCAATAGCATAAATGGAAATGAATTCTATATGCTTATTGCAGTTATATGCTAATCTAACCTGAAGGACTAAAATTTGTTTTATTTATTACTGGACTTCTTTTTTAATAATATATGATCTAGAGAGGTTTCAGGATCAAATCTTGTTGTTGAATTTATAAAAGATATAAAGACAAATTGGGCCATACAAGCAGGATTTTTTACAATTATATTTACTAATTCTATTGTTTTTTTTATTTCCTTACTACTTAAGTTACCTAAATTAATTAACCTGGTTAAAATACTACAAAGAATTAATGTTTTTTTTTGACCCAGTCATGCACCCTTTAGTTTAATTCTACCTGTAAAATTCAAGTCATATATCAAACCGGAAAAACCAAATTACCGTAGCAGCGTAGCAACATCCCGCTAATTTTATCACGCAGTGAAGATCTTCCGGGCCGAGATAAAACATTTATTGTAATGGAGGGTATCTGTCACCTTCCCCTGAGTATATTCACGACAGTCGGCAGTAATATTTCTTGAGGAGGCCCTGGGATGTGGCTTATAATTAGGTCATGCCACAAAACTGGATTACGGGAACTGTGTCAACCAGATTATATCTAATAATGTCTTAGGACACGTGGGTAGGACGACAATAAGTAACATTTTTCTTTTAATTTTATTTAATTCTATAATGAATAAGATGTAGAAGTATGAAGAAACACATACAGGTGGTACAAGAGGGAATAAACTTAAATTATGATAGTTTCCTTAAACGATAATTTATTTTGCGGTTTGTTTTAGGATCAAAGGTGCTGCGGTGAATCCTTTAAAGGGGCATCTTTGATAAATAAATTACAATAAATAAACAGAATATTAGTAGAGCCAATTATAAGAAAATAAAATAGTTGCCTCTCAAATTTAAATTCTTATTTGAGATATAAGGAAAATCGTTGGAACGTCACTCACCAAGAACCATATTAAAAACATCGATGACTTATCGAAAACTGCCAATAGCTACTCAAGAATCAAATTCTATATTACAAAGTATTAATATTTTGAAGCCAAATAATAATTACGGTAATTATTTATAATTATCAAATTTTTGGTAATTTTATTAAGGGTAGCATTTAAACGTTACCTAGGTCTTTAAATACAGGGTTCAATGAGTTCTGGAATTTGATTAAGCAAAATAGTTTTTATATTATAATTATTTCAGAAACGGGGTCTTACACACATAAAAATAATTCCTTAAAATAAGGAAAAGGGGTCTTTTGTATATTTGATTTTAATTTAATGAAGTGGGTAATTGACATAAGTCATTTTCCTCAAAACAATTTCTTACATTTAATTATTTAAATAGTTTAATTTCTTTAAAATATTTTATAGAAATAAAAAAATAGCATTATTCCAATATGAAGTCTTTAAATTATGAATATATGCGAACATAGTAAATTATGAACGCGTAATATACTCGCGTTCATAATTTACCCCAAAGTAGAGGACTTAGTCCCAAGACACAGAATCTTTAAAATAAGAGACCAGGTACTTGGTCTACAGAACTGGCATAACGCGTCTGATGCCGTTCTTCTCTGATTACTCCGAAATCTGATACACTTAATCCACTACCATTTTGCGTTATTCTTGTGTAAAGTGGGTTTTTTGATTTTGACTGTGCCAAACCAGTTTGAAGAGTTTTTTAATAATTTAGCAATGGATGGTCTGTTGAAAACTTGTGCCATGGATGAAAATATTACTAAAACATTCAGAGGTAATTAAACAATTCTGTTAAATCATATTACTGTTTGATAATAATGGCGGCACTAAGTTTTTATGACCCAAATCATTTTTATTGTACAACTTGAGTACTACCTATACAGGGGGGACGAGTGATACCTTATTTTAAAAGTATTTTTATGTGGATTATAACCCTAAAGTTTTAAATCGTTACTATTTGCCTAGTCGATACAGCGGCTAATAAAAGTTACAAAAAAATGTTAAAAAGTATAATTTTAAATAAAGGGCTTAAAGATGAAATCAATCAAGTAAATGTTCAAAATGTTGGCCTTCGACTTCCATACAATAGTACAGGTTTTGTTCAAACCTTTCCCGTACATTTTGCAAAATTTCTGGGGTGATTTGACGACATTCATCAATTATTCTTTGTCGCAAATGGTCTAGCGATGTTGGCTGACTAGCATACATTTTAGTTTTTAAATAGCTCCATAAAAAAAAAATCTAACGGGCTTAAGTCCGGGGAACGAGGAGGCCATTTAATAGCTCCTCTTCTTCCAATCCATTGTCCTGGAAACGTTTGGTCCAAATATTGACGAAACCTTGCAGCATAGTGGGGTGGCGCCCCATCTTGCTGAAATACTAGACGATTTTCCAAGTACTCGTTGTTATTTTCTAGTATCTCCACTAATGCTGGATGAATTGTATTTTCTAATAACTCCAGGTACATCTCTCCTATTAAATTGCCAAGTAAAAAAAGGGGCCTACGATATATTTACCAAAAATGCCAGCCCAAACATTTAATTTTTTAGGATGTTGTGTATGCACCTCACGAAATATTCTGGGATTTGAATCAACCCAATAGCGACAGTTGTGACGATTCACAGTACCGTTTAGGAGGAAGGAGCATTCGTCAGAAAAACATACATTAAATAGAAAGTGTGGATCATTGGCGGCTTGTTCAGATATAGTTTCACAAAATTGTACTCGCCTACCAAAATCGTCTTCGTTTAGTTCTTGTACGAGATGCATTTTGTACGGATGAAACTTGTTTTTTTTAATATCTTCTGAATGCTGCTTCTCTTAATACCAGACACGGTTGATAACTTCCTTGTGCTCAGTGTAGGATCTTGCACAATATGGCCTAAAATAGCTACTTCTAAAGCTTCATTCACCACTGGATTATCCTATTCGCGCTTTTTATTAGCCACAGACCCAGTTTCCCTAAATTTTTGAACCAATTCCAAAATGTACTTGCGATGGACCTGTCGATTAGGGTGTTGTAGTGTGTTAAAGAGCTGGACAGTTCTATTAGCATTTTCATTGTTCGCAAAGAAAAGAGAAATTATTTCAACTCTTTCAGCAAGTGAATAAACCATTATCACACTCAATGTTGTAACTAACTAACTTTAAAGAGCTATTTGTTTGACACACTATGATCTGACAGCAGTAATTGACAACCACTATTAAACTTCAAAATGTTGCTATAATAACAGTCTGAACAATAACCAAGAGTTCCCTTGCAGAATTGGCATAGATACCTATGGGTATTAGAAAAAAAAAAGGAAAGTACGGTTCACAATGTAGGAGAATAATTTTTTTTGTATTTATTTAACTGCTAAATTTACAAGCATTTTTTTACATAAAAAATGTTGACATGTTTTTGTAACTTTTATTAGCCCCTGTATCGAATAGTAACTTAGGGTTATAATCCATATAAAAATACCTTTAAAATAAGGTATCGCTCGACCTCCCGTTCCATTTAAAATTTTGGGGGCCCTTGTCACCCCGCTAGGGCTTTGCCCTCAGGGGGGCGAAACTAGCAAAAAAACTAGCAAAAAAAAATACTAGGTCACATATTATTTTTTTGTCAAATTAATACTCAATAGGTGATTAAATCAACTTGGAGAAATCATTTTAGAAAATAAAATGGAATTAGACACATTATCAAGTTTGCATGGAAGAGCAGACTTGTTGAAAAAATAAATTCCACAAGTTGGCAAACGTTTACAATTTGAAATGCACTGAAAAAACTGGATCTCAGATAAAGTAGGTAAAAGTGTTAAATTTAGGCATATTCCATTTGGAAATAATAAATAATATATTATTAGGAGATACAGGATACAACAACAATTACTATAACATCCCAAAGCCTGAGTGATTTTGCATTTGAAGAGGACACACAAAAAAAGCTACCTGTAACTAAGGAATCAAATAATGAATCCAAGGTGGAAAATACAATTTTAACACCTTTGCTGCTGAACGAAAATATGCCTTTACACATTATTATTCTTGATTTGTCATTCTTCAAAGAACCTTTACCCAATTTTGACCTAAAAAGCCTTTTAACCACATTCCCATGAGGAAAAAGTATGTTAAAATACTATGAAACCAACAAAACGTTAGACAAATGCCACAGAAATAGACTAGTCAAAAGTATTGTTCAGCATACGAGTATATACAACTTTATTGTTTAAAAGTAAGAAATTTTATTCATTATTAAAATCTTCCTAGTACAGTTAATTAAATAACTTAAGAAAAAGAGAGGGTTCCCTTTTATAAAACTTCTTAAATAAAGGCTTTCTAAGAGGCTTTAGAAAACTGTAAAAATATTTTAAATAAAACGATAATTGATGTAACACTACAATTTAAAGTAAAATACAATTTTAGAGCATCACAATGGGATAATTTTTTAAAATAAAATTATTAAAAATAAATTTTCAAAAATTCGGAAAATAATTTCTATGCTACAATACCTTCAATAAATAACAAGTTTATTTTTTAAATTTATATATAAGATAGCGAGGGTCAAAAAGCAGAACCTTGTAAGTAACATTTTGGAAATTTTTCAGGAGAGCAATAAAACTGTTTAATTTTTGTAATAAGCGACAAGTAATGATTTTTTTCACACATTTATTTATTTAGCAGGAACATAATGACATCAGTCTAGAAAAAAATAATAATTTTCTTTTTTTTTATAAAATAAACTACATTTACGAGGTACTGTGTCTAAATAATACAGATACGAGGATTTGCATTTTTAAAAAACTACGAAAAAAACACAAATAAATTTTGTGTACTTACTACAGAAAATAAAATAAGCGAATATTCAATATTTTCTGCAAAGGAGTATTAAACATTATAAACATTGGTGTACTAATACCCTAAACCTATTTCCTAACATAATTAAGTACCTACTAACATTTTAATAATATCATCACATTATCAGGTACTTCAAAAAGTTTGTGATCTGGTCTTTTTCTAAATTTAAAAACAACATCTTTTTTTAAAAGTATTTTTTATGTAGCAACCTAATACAAATAAAATTAAATTAAAAAAATGAAAAATAAAAGCTGACAAAACTTTTCTGGGCAAAATATTTTTATTTATAAGGCAACTGTTCATAAAAACTCCGACAATCTCTAGGAATTGTAGCCCTAATGCTCTGTAAATTATCATAGTTTTTTTTCGTAATTGGAAGAGGCAATTAGTAAAGAGGCGGAAATATTACATTGTTAAAGTCATGAAATTTGCCCATTACAATATTGTAACGCTCTAATATTGATCACAATAGCCCTATCATTATTCATTCTTGAAGGCCGAATCGACACATACTTTAAAAAATCTTTAGGACCGTAGTTTTTGAAAAACTCATAGCCCATATTCTTTACTAAATAGGGATTTTTATTACGTGCTTGCTTAGTGATTTTTAAATAATCACTTGGTAAATAGATTTCTTTGTTTTTAAAGCAGGTTTCAATAGCACTATAGACAGAGTCACACTCCATATGAGTGTGACCCTTTTCCAAAAACTTTTGCGTAATTGAAACATCATGTCTGTGATAAATAAAGAAGAGCATTAGCGAGCACACTATTCCTATTTTGCGCCGTACAGCCATCAGAACAAATAATGATAGGTCTTGGGTTAAAAGTTGCTCTTGTAAGTAGTCTACTAAAAAGGAAGCATAAACAGATGCTTGCCCATCGGCAACAAACGGCTTGGTTGTTGACTAAATTATTAATCGTGAAGTTATGGCAACACAATTTCTGTTTATAGTACAACGTGCTAGCTGGTATTTGCAGAGATCGCCTTCTCCTTATCTATTTCCTTTTCACGTCTTGCTGAATTTTTTTTCTCAATGTGTTCCTTATATTCTTCCGCTTCTATATTTTCGTTCCTATACTTAAAACAGATATCACATTGGTCCTTTCTAGGTCGGAATATTGAGATTTTCATTTCGTCGGCAAGTTTAGTCATTATAATAATTGACATTGGATTTTGCCCCTTTTCTTGGCATTGCCGCATGTAGACACGGTATAAATCGGACCATGACTGAAAAGACTGTTCCAAGTACATTTTGTTGCGATCTTTTCGACAGTAATGTGAAGGAAGCTTGTTTAAATTTTGAAGACACTCGGTAAGAAAGTTTCTGTTATTTTTAAAAATCTTGTCGTTTTTCTCTCCTGCTTATATCGGATTGGTTGCTACTAGCCATGCCATTTTCAGAATTTATCGGCCAGGATCGTACGGACCATTCTCCGAGATTAAGGGTATTCAAGTACATTTTCTTACAAACAGTAATGTAAATAGTAATAATTTAGTGTTTGGGATCTACGAGATGAATCGATTTGTTTCGACGACCTCTTTTTATCGCATACTTTGACAGTTTTCCAACAAACACTTTTCGCTGCTCCCAAGTCATATCTTCCCAGAACTTCTTGAATAACTTTTCTCGATCCTCGTTTGAAATAAGAAAACATTTTTTTGTAGCATCCTTTCTTTTTTCTTTGTTTAAACACTTACACCTTTCTTTTATCTTCCTTTCCTGGCGATATTTGTTTTGAAACGTATTTTTCTGATTTTTGTGCTTAGTAAATCCCATGTAGCTTTTGCCTATCAGCCTTAGTTTTTTATTAATAGGCTTTTTATTGTATCCTTTTCGCTTTCTATTTTCATGTTCACCTACAGGTTGTTCTTCTAAATCGCAATCTTCTTCTGAAAGTTGTCCTTCATTTGAATTGTCTTCGACCATTTCTTCAGATGAATCGGGGTCATCGGGCTCCATAGTGGCGTCATAGTCAGGATCAGACAATGTGTTTTCTTCGGATACGTCATCAGTAAATTAATTTGTAACGCTTTCACCCAAACTGGCTTCCATGGAGTTTGTTTTAAGGATGGGATCTGATATCATAGCTTCTTTGATTTCCATATTTGCCATTTGATCGGGAGAGGTACTGAGAATTACTGGCTCTGAATAGCTTTCGCATACGACCTTCGCATTATTGATTAGTTCAGAAATATCCTCAGGGCTTAGAATTTGGTCCAACTCAAGCTCGAGTAAAGACTCATTGTTAAAATCACTTATATTTGACAAGTTCAGGTCATTTTCTTGTCCTAGGCATTTAGTTACTGTATTTAATTTATTTGAGTTTAGATTTTTAGCCATTGCTACCATTTTTCTTGCTCGGCTAGACATCATAATTGTATTAGTAGTGTTAAGCAGCAACTCGTAACCGGTAATACAATTTAAATTTTAAAAGATGCAGGACCTCGTAAGTGTTACTTGGAAAAATATGTGGTTTAGTTAAAGATAAATTATATTTATTATATAATAAATAAAACACAAACTACTAACAACAACTTTAAAACAACTATTTTCAAAGTGATATAAAATTTTAGCTATTTTAAACATCTTACCGGCCAAAAACACAAAGCACTTCCACGAACAACAACAGTAATGGTCGCTAACCATCTATTCTACGCGTAATGGTATATTACAACTAATTTAGCCAAAAATGTTACTTACGAGGTCCTGCGTTTTGACCCTCGATATGTATATCTATTATAATAATTATTTTTGTATTAACTTAATTATCTTAAGATATTTGAAATTATTATTAATCAGTTGTTGAGACGTTGCGTTGTCATAAATATGCAAAATTTATATTTATTTTTTCAAATAAAGTTATATTTTTCAAAAATGTGTGTATTTATGATTAATTTATCCTCATGAATAGTACGATATCTACAATATTTTAAAGAAATTTAGAATTTGAATCAGACAGATAATTTATTATACAACTAAGTCATTAACAATAATTAGGACGAATCGCCTTGCAAAACAAATTAACCCAATAACCAAAAGGCAGGCCTTTTGGTTATTGGGTTAATTTGTAGATTTTGGATGAAAATTTTTGCTGGTCTGTATGGGATTGTAGTTATTTTATTTAGTATACGAGTATATGTATTCATAATCGAGTATATATCGTAATATATATTCGATATATAGCTGGTGTTGTATAATTCTTCATTTTTTGTTTGATAAAAACGATGTGCGATTTTAAACTTAGTTATAATAAGTTCAAATTGAGTAGGTGTTTAATAGCATTGACTTTTTTGTTGCATTGTTTTTGAAAGCATACTTTTGGTACTGATTAATTTCCTTTTTTTTCTGTTCCTTTTTCCCTTTCCAAGCTATCCCTCTAAACTTTATATTGTTAATTTTTTTTTTTTTTTGTTATGTTTTTTTGTGCGCATATCAATGCAAGATCTCTGCTAAATAATTTTCCTATTTTTCAAAATCATATAAATAATTTACATTATGATGTGATTGGTGTTTCGGAGACATGGTTACATACCGATATTAACGACGAAGTTGTACATATACCTAACTATAGTATTGTCAGACAGGATCGATTGGGCAGAGGTGGTGGCGTCGCAGTGTTTATTAAAAATATTTTTGAATTTCGCATAATAATTAGTAAGTCGAATATGTATTTAGAACAAATTTGGATTGAAGTAAAGCTAAATAATAAAAAGATTCTTATTGGTAATATATATCGCCCTCCTAAAGGTGACCTTAATTTGTTTTACTCAAATTTAGATAATATTTTAGAGAGAACTTTTATGCTGTTTATGATTGTATATTTTTGCTGGGAGATTTTAACATTAATGTTTTGGGTCTGAATTCGAACTTACCTTTGCTTGAAATAACTGAGGTTTATGGTTTGAAGCAATTGATCATTGATCCTACAAGAGTGTCAGATATAACAATGTCTCTGATAGACCTAATTTTCTCTAATCATGAGTCTATCCAAGATTGCGGCGTTAGGGATGTGGGTGTGTCTGATCACATGCTTGTTTATTGTACTGCCAATTTGGAGGTTCCAGAACCGCAGACTTTTAATTTTGTATATAGAAATTTAAATGATATAAATTACGAGCAATTGCGGGCCGATTTAGTCGAATTGATTCCCTGGCATACTATGTATGATATGAGAGATATAGACTCCAAAGTTGACTTTTTCACGGAGTCATTACAAAATATTATGGATATGCATGCTCCCTTAATTAAAGTTAAAAATAAAAATAAACCTTACAGTCCATGGATTACGGCTAATATTAGATTAATGCAAAGACTTCGCAATAAGGCATTAAATAAATTTAGAATCACTAAAGAGAGAGAGGACTGGAACATCTATAAGCAGTATAGAAATATAACAACAAGCGCAATAAGAGCAGAGGAAAAAGCTTACCTTGAATATAAGTTTAGTACTTATTAAATAAAGAAGTTTGGCAAGAATTGAAAAAAATTGGTGTTTCACAGAAAAATAAAAAACAACTTCCAATTTTTCTACAGAATGTTGAAGAACTTAATACTTTTTTTACGAATGGCAATAATAATAACAATATTGTTGATGCTAATTATGTTAAATATTTTAAAGAACATAGAGTTGTCGCAAATGAATTTAAATTTAACCTAATAACTCAAGACTTAATCGTAAACATTTTAAAAACTATAAAAAGCAAAGCATTTGGGGTCGATAACTTAAACATAACTCTTATCTTACTTTGTTGCCCTGCTATTATTAATCCATTATGTCATTTAATAAATATTTGTTTAGAGGAAAACTACTTTCCAAAAAAATGGAAGCAAGCCAATATTATTCCTATACCAAAAATAAAAAATCCAACTGAATTTGGCAATCTTCGATCAGTCTCCGTTCCTTCTGTTTTTTCTAAAGTAATTGAGAAAATTATGGAGCAACAGTATTGGACTATTTAAAGAATAATAATTTGATTCCTGAATATCAATCTGGCTTCCGTAAAGGGTATAGCTGTGCCACCGCGTTGGCTCAAGTGTCTGATGATATATTTAGAGCCCTTGATAATAGTCAAGCAACCATATTAATTTTACTAGATTTTACTAAAGCTTTCGATATGGTTAATCATCAGATACTTTTATCAATTTTGCATTATGTGGGATTTTGTGAGTCGGCTGTAACTTTAATATCTTCTTTTTTGTCAGATCGTAAACAGCGGGTGATTTTGAATGATAATGAATTGGGGTTTCTAGACGTAGTCAGCGGTGTTCCGCAGGGTAGCATTTTGGGCCCATTACTCTACACACTTTACACATCTCAGATAACAAAGAAGATAACATATTGTAAACATCATAACTACGCGGACGACACCCAGACCTATTTCTCTTTTAAAGATACTGATGTTTGGCAGGCTAATATAAAAATTAATGAAGACCTTAACAATTTATTTATAGAAACGCAAAAGTTACTTTTAAAAGTTAATCCCAATAAGTCCACAGCCATTCTTTTTTGTAGTGATAATAAACGAACAAATATTTTAAATAACTTGCAACTTTACATTAATAATGATAACATAACTTTTAAAAATTCTGCTAAGAATCTTGGACTTTTAATGGATTACAAACTAAGATTTAAGGATCATGTTACTCTTAAAATGAAAAGTGGGTACTCCGCACTGAAAATGATTTATTCGCAAAGGGATTACCTGAATTTGCCTATAAGAAAAATGCTTTGTGAAACATTGGTACTATCCCAATTAAATTTTTGTGACACCATCTATGGCCCTTGCCTTGATTCTTCTGACTCATATAGAATACAAAAACTTCAGAATTCCTGTCTTAGGTTTGTATATAGCATAAGAAGGAGAGAACATATTTCACATAAGCTAAAGGTTGCGGGGTGGTTAAATATGTACAATCGTAGAGTGTTGCATCTTATTTGCTTCTTTTTCAAAATTCTTAAGTCAAGGATTCCTTCATATTTACATCGAAAAGTTAGATATCGGACTGACGTGCACAACTTGAATATTAGAAGAAAACAATTATTAACTATTCCTTCACACAATAAAGAATTTTTTAAGAAATCGTTTTCTTACTTAATAGCACACTATACTAACAAATATTGTATAAATGATTTTACCATGTCAGAAAAAACTTTTAAGATGAAAACTAAACTAATTCTAATAAATCAATAACAAATTACTCACTTAGAATGATAAAAAATTGTTTTTTATTTTTATTTTTAAATTATAAAATCGAATTATTTATATGTGCCAACCTTTTCCTTGTCCAATTCCAGTTCCTTTTCCTATTCTCTCCTTATCTCATCAGTATGCTTTTTATTCGTGTTGTATTAACTGTCTCCTTTTTTTCTTTAACTGGGAAAATGCTTTTGTTTATTATTTATAAGTGTCATTTATAATTATTAAATATATATAAGGCCTCAACAGAATTCAGGGAATCTCGCAGGTGTTGTTCTTTGAAAGTCTGAAAACATGGCCTATTAGTCACCTTCTGGAATTTTATTTGTATTTGTATAAAATTTAAGTTCTATAGATATTTTTTAATTGTTTCAATACACATTAAATGTGCTCTTTGTAAAGAACGAGCGATTCAAGATGTGATATGCATTTGGTTTATAACAGAATTGTAATTTTTTATTTTTCTGGTGAATAATAAAAGTCTTATTATTATTATTATTATTATTAAAAGACCTGCTTAAGAATGGAGTTGATAGACCCCTGCACCAAATGCATTGTGGAGCAGCTTATTTCTAAGACGAACCGTCTAAATTATTGTTAACTACTCCGATATTTGATTGTAATTCTAGAATTCCTTAAATCAAAAAGTTTTTGGACCACATATGAAAAAACTGCAAACTTACATAAAAGATTTATAGTTTTAAATCAAGCACAACATACTCTTAAAGCAATTAAATATATTCTTACTTTAAAACCTAAATAATAATTAATCCAAGAACTTAAGTTCTTTTTATTGAATCTTTTTAGTAATAATGTTAAATACTAAAGTCCTTTATTTAAGATCAGTTTTAAATAACTTTAATAATTCCGTATTTTGTAATATGGTATCCGCATCTTAAAGAAAGAATATATTTACCTTAATCGAATAAACTTAGTCTTTACAATAATAACATTTTATACTTGATAAACTAAAAGTGTCTCTTAAGACGATTATTTGGAGATTTTCAAATAATAGTTTACTTATCTTTCTATAAAAAAAGTAGGAGGGAGGAATAGATAGGAGGAAAAGTAGGGAGTAGTTGAGCCATGACTTTAAAGGATTATTTTATAAGGAAGTAAACAGGTGTACATTAAGGAATTTCTTTTTTAAATGTAGAGAGAGACAGCTCTAAGAAGTTTTTGATTTATGGATATCGGTTTCTTAGAAAGGACAGACTATAGGGTAGAGGTGGTAGAGTGGCGGTTTATGTTAAGAAAGGAACAGTTAGCTTGATTTATTATTTCAAAAACTCAAGTTGAGAATAAAACTTATGCCTTGGAGAATTCAACCTGCACTTAATTTTAATTAAGAAAGAATAATCAAACTTTTCAATTCTAAATTTACATTATTAACTAACATATCAGCATATCAGAGACTTTCCTTCTGATTTTATTTTTATAGAATCTTTGATAAGCTAATATAAATTTAGACAGTTAAAAATATCACACATAAGTTTGCTATAATCTCAAGAATTTTTAGTTATACAGTTTATATTAAAACGCCAGTACGCACAAGTACTAATTACAATTTACAATGAGGATTGGTAGATAACACCTGCATAATATTTAAATGATTGTACTTTATGGTTACCATCTCATTATTTTGAGTAGTAACATCTATAACACTAGTAAGAAAATTACTTTTATCATAGATGCCTACCCAACCTTCATTTTTTTTCCTGTTCTCTCAATAGAGATCGTAGTCTTTAACTAAGAAGTTCTCTGATTTGACAAGACTACTTAACAATCATGCTTCAAATATAGTAATATTATCATACACTGATTTTTTGATAAATACTTTTACATCAAAGAATTTATTGCAGATAAATCAGGATAAGCTATGATCAAGTTAGTTGAGAAATTTACTTTGCATGGGCTTCTTCTAAAAATATATTTGTCTTGCTACCGGTACTTAGGCAACAATATTGGGAATCTTCTATATTGGATTTCTGGGACTACATGAAAACATAACAACCATCAAGCCAAAAGGTTTTAGCAAGATACTTTGCCTCAACTTTAAATGAGATACCCAGCTTAAAACAGGTACTTAAGATTCTTGATATTTGAAGTCATCGACTTTAATTACATCGACACCATGATGTGTTGGAGCACCATCATGCTGGAAATATATTCCTCGTAAATTAACATGATGCTCTAGCAGTAAACCAGGCAGAAGATTTTATAACAGGGCGAATAAACAGCACTATTTAAGTGTTAGAGACCGACTAAGGAATTATTAATAATGGCCACACCAAACATTGAGTGCAAATTTTTGTTGAGAATGACGCTAGGTAATAGAGAATGGATGTTAGATGACGCAGACATGGGAATTTTATGTATTAAAAACAGCATCTTGCATAAATTGAGCCTTATCAGTGAACAAAATTCGAGAAAGCATCCTTCTCTGTGCGCTTGTATCCATTGCGAAAAAGCGACTGTAGATACCTGGTCTCCCTTTTGTAACCTTTGTACCCGTTGGATAAGATACAGATATGCATTTCCTTTATGAAGCATACGTCATACATGTAATGATGATAATCGAAATGAGCACCTATTCTTCTTACACTTGTTTTAGGATTTTCACGGACACTGTCCAAAACTGTATTTAATAGCATTTTATCTACATTATATCCATTTGCTGATGAGATTTTTTGCTTGGGTGCTTTCAATATAAATTTGCATAATGCTGATAATAAACTCACACATTTTTTTGAAAATTATAACCTTTTTTAGATCATTGAGGCACAAACTCGAGTGAATTTTTACAAGACTTGCATGTATTCCCGTAGACTGATATTTGATACTTAAATAGAATCAAGAACAAAATAAAATGTTTTAAGAAACTTGTTTTAGCAATATTTAATAGACACGCGCTCATTAACGAATCTCGTTTAACTAGACCAAGAACTCCATGGCTAAGTGCAAATATAGGTGTATTTGTGAGAATAGGGTAACCTCCAAACAATTGAAAAATTATACTTTAGCTGCTATTAGAATAGAAAAAAAACTATTTAAATGTAGTATTTTTAAGTAAAATAATAATAACTGATCACTTGTAAAATCCTTATGATATAATGAGAATAATTTCTTATTATTACTGCTCTGATAGAGTTAAATATTATAATAATGATATATTTCAATATGACTTAAACTTTTCTTTTAGCTTCCAAATGTAGACCAAATAGGTAAAATGTTAAAGAACGTAAAAAGTAAAATATTGTAAGGTACAGGCATTTTATGACGATACACAATTATATTTCTGTTTTGGTTCTGAAAACTTAAAAACTATAAGTGATTTATCCAGGTTGCATAATTTACTTCTAAACGCATCTAAGACTGATGATTTTTGGAAAAATAAATAAAGTAAAAAATAATATTCATGTCCACATAAATAATACAAAACTAGAATTTATTTAAACTGCATAGAATCTAGGGGTTTTATTGGATAATCAGCTAAGATTTAGAGAACTAAGATTGCAAAATGCTTGTGACCGGTTTGTGTTTGGTAAAAAAAAATTGATCTTCTTATAAGGAAATAAATTGGCTTAAAATGGATGAACGTCGAATACTTTTGCACTTTTCTTACAAAAAATAATAATGATCCTAAGTCTCCTATGACAATTAGGGAAAGGCTATTGTTTCGTAACTCATAATGTTAATATTAGGACACTAACAAAACTAATGATGCGCCGCCATCAGAGTGCCCTATTTTAATGTAGTTTTTTATATAACGCTGTATATTTTTATAATAAGAACCCTTTGGAACTTTTGAACCTTGATACAATCAAATTTAGAGTTATGCTTAAATTTCGTTTTTATTATTTGTCAACATACTGAATTTTAATCAGTAACACCATTTCTTTTTTTATCATATTTATTTAAATTTATTGGCATAATTACTCAAAAAAAATTAATTAATGCATCATAATTAAAAAAGAAAATATTACAGAAGTTTTAGTTAGTTATTAGATATTTAATATGATCTAGTTTTACGTACATATTACTAATGTATGTACATGTCTATGTCAAAATTTGAGTTCAAATAGTTTTCTACGACTACGAAATTTAAAATTTTCGAGAGACTTTAATCTTAGACTTAAAGACTTAAATCGTATCTTGTATTGTCTGGAATGCTTTATTTACGTACAGGTTGTTCCAGTTCATGTGGGACATCTCTCGGATTCAGGTAGAACATCGAAAAATAATACCGAACGTTCCTATAAAAAAAATTCCTACAGGCCTTCTTTACGAAGATACAGCCTCCTAAAGGACGCTGCTGGAAATTGGTTTTTCATAAATTACTTTTAAACTACCCGGTAGAATTTAATAAAAATTTTAGGTGATGAACACTATTAGGGACCTCTTAAAATGACATCCTTAAAATACATTTACCTTGTTTACTTTACCAGGGGCGGACTAGGTTGTACACTTTAATGCGTATATTTTTAACACCCTGTATGTTAAAGTTTAAAAAAAATAAATTTGGGTACTTTGAACTCTAGGCTAAAAAAAGGTATTCTTTTTCATTATCGATAAAATGAACCGTTTTGGAGAACAAAAAATAAACCAGCCAATGTTTTTATTTTTTTTTAAATGAGATAAGTACGCTAGTTATTTAAAGAACAGAGAAATTTCGATGTAAGTCATTTAATTTAAAATAATACATGTTCTGTAATTAATGAAAATAAAATCAAAAGTGTAGTATCAGATGCTACCGCTCAGCGATCTTTTAGCTTTTGCAACAGTTTATTGAAGAAAAGATTAGAAACTTTTCTGAAGAAAAAATTCTTTTTTCTTAGAAGACTTAAATTGTGTATCTTCTTATAAGGCTAAAAATGACAATGTAAATAAAATTGATTTTTCAAAATCAGACGTTACGCATCAGGTATCATAAAGCTTTTACAGTAGTAAAGCTTGTTGGTAACATATATTTTTTTTCTGAAGAAAGAGTCCTGGAAGACTTAATTTTATTTTTACTACGTTATAAATGCAACTCCCATAAACCAAGAAATTTTTCAATTTTATTAAATTATAATCTTCAAACCTTTAATACCTATTAAATCAGTTAAATTATAGCAACGTTGTGAATTTTAATGCTTATTAATGACCCTCTATCATAGCCAGTTTTGTGATCCTATAAACTTTCTTTTTTCCTAAGGGCACTATATTGAATTATATTAGACGTAAATAATTGCTTTAATTATAGTTTCAATATTAGGTCTTAATCTAGCAAAGCTATAAAATAGGATTTTTATAGTAAGAGCGTTATTGAGTAGGAGCAACAAATCTTCATTACAAATCCTAATATTTTTGAACCTTTTAAACCAATTTTGTCAATATGTGTGACAAGAGTAAGCTACCGCTATGCTATTGAAGCATTTCTTTACTTAAAGACGCGTGCGCGCATTCACGGCGTTGCCACGTAACATCTTAAGTCAGTTGTGCTACTAATTATATTCTTGATTGACAAATTGCTGCTATTTGATTTTTTTTTAATTAATTTAAAACTTAAAAACATAATCGATAAAAAGTCTTGAGCAAGCATGTGGAAATTAAAAAAAAAACATCCGAAAAACTATATACGATATGCGTATCGTATACGGATAATTCATAAGTTGCAACTTATTAAATATTCTGTAAAAAATGATCAGCAATCTAGCGATCAAGCAAAATGTCAGATCTTTGAATAGCTTTTCGCATCTAGAAAACTCCCGATAGACGGTAACTGGTCTTTGCTTATAAGTTCAATTGGAAACCAAACTGGGAGTTCTTTGGGCATTTTCTGGATTTCAACTATCTTTTGAAAGTACAAATAAATCAATTGCAATACAGATAATTTAATAAAAAAATTATTTATCGATATATCAAGAGACTTATTCAAAAGTAAAAAATCTCAATAAAATCATTAAAATCTTCAGTCAACACTAAAATCTGATAAATAATTCTAGAGGTGTGCCTCAGGGAAGTATCTTAGAACCTTCATTATTCTTAGTATATACTTTTTGATTTTCCTACTCGTATCAAAAATTGTAAGTCGCATCAGTACGCGGCTGATCTGCAGATTTACCATTCGTTTAAGTTTGATAATATTTCTCACGCTTATCTCTAACTTATAAATCATGACTTAAATAATATTTTTAAAATTTCAAGAGCACATAGTCTCACTTTAAATACTTCAAAAACTAAAATGCCTATTTTTGGAAAAAATAAGGAAGCCATTGAGACTAATCACAACTTTAATATTGAGTTGAATGGGAACTGTCTTGACTACTCAATGTATGCAAAAAATTTAGGAATATACCTTGTTAATGATCTTCGTTTTGAGTATCATTGTATCAAATCTCCTCCAGTCATCTTTAGCCAAACTCACTTAACCTAATTCTTTCTTATATCTTCTTCTAAATAATTTCTCACTTAACCATGGCAATATTGTTTGTTGGACTGCACTGAAATCTGTAAAGCAACTTTGCAAAGGCTATAGAACTCTTGCCTACGGCATTGCTACTCTCGCTAAAAGTTTAATCACATAACACCCTTATTGCGAGAATCTGGTTGGCTTAATTTAAAGGAAAGGTATAAACTGTATATGGCTGAAGTGACCACTTCCAACCAAGTTATCTACATTTTAAATTAGTCAAGGGAAGTGATAGACATCAGCGTGTTATCCGAACCAGAGAGTTTTATACGGTTCCAAAACATAGGACTGCCATGTTTCGACGATCCTTTAGGTATAATGCTGTGAAACTTTTTAATTCTATACCTTCTGAGATCAAATCTGCTCCATCTTTAAGTTAAATTTAAATTTATTTATTTATTTGGTAACCATATAGGGATACAATAGGCTACAAGTCCAAAAAGGTATCCACAAAATTATCTTAACTAACTTAAATATACTATTTTATTAAGAATAATATAAAGACTTAATGCTTTATATTCAAATTATTTTGAAGTAAATACATCAAAATAATTTGAATATAAAAGACTTAAAAAAAAATTTTTAAGCTAAATTTTTACATTAGCCTCATAAACTTTCAAAGACAATATTTCGCAACATGTTAAAAACGTCTAATGAACGGCAGTACAAATTATAACTTTTTGTTATTCTACATAGTGGAGAGTTCTGACCATAATATGTCTTTCTGAATGGAATAAAAAAAATACTCACTTGATCTGATGTTGACTTGAGGAATGTTAAATTTAAAAAGTGACAAAATAGGAGGACTGTTCAGCTGATAATTCATTACTTCATATAAAAACGAAACATCAAACGTTTGTCGAGAAGTGAAATCATGCCATAATGCTCTCGAATTGAATTGACATCTTGATATGAACTGAAGAGGGTTTTCAAAGAAAGAAATCTTAAAAGTTTGTTTTGGATGCTCTGCAATCGATCAATGTAAATTCCATACCTAGGGTTCCATATAATGCCTCCAAAGTTCAATTTGCCAAGAATAAATGTATTAAATAAACATTTAATAGCTCGAGAACTAGAAATTTTTTCACATTTATGAAAAATATAACCAACAATCTAGAGGATTCTGTTATTATTAGATCAATATGAATGTCAAACATTAGTTAGAAGTCCAAAGTACTTCCCAAATCGCATACGTAGTTCATTTTAGGTAAGCAAATATCATTAAATTTATATTGATAATTTATTTAGTTTTTATTTCTTGAAAAGGTTATACTTTGACATTTTTTATGTTAAGAAAGAGACTATTTTTATCACAGTAGGTTCGTAGTCGATCCAGATCACTTTAGATTTTAAGGCAGTTGGCGATGTTAAATATCGTAAGGTAGATTTTAAGATCATAGGCGTATAATAGAAATTTAGTGTAACGTGAACAAGATTTTATACTATTAATGTATGCAATAAAAAAGGGTCCTAAATGGGAGCCCTGTGGAACACCAGATGATGGAATAAAAGACTCAAACCAAAATCCTTGAAATAAGACGTACATGGATCTTTTTTAATATAAGATTCCACCCATCTCAAGTCGCTGCCACCCACACCGATGTCTGCGAGGAGCCAGGAGAATATTATGGCTAATCTTGTCAAATGCTTTACTGAAGTCAGGGTACATGGCATCGACCTGGGACCGGTTATCCATATGCCTATATAGATACTCTATGGAAACAAAAAGGTTAGTGTCAATAGATCTTCCCTTGTAAAATCCATGCTGCTCTACACCAATAATATTTTTTGAAAGATTGAAAACGTAGTCGTAAATTAACTTTTCAAAAAGCTTAGTCACTATAGATGGTTTGTATATTAGGACAATCATTGAAGTTTTCCATTGAGCTGGGAATGTTATACTTTTGGAAGGTCGCCTGTACTGTGCTCTCAATACTCTCAATACTCTCAATACTCCATGTATTATGATAATATCTTTGGTTTTTTTAAGTCAGTGACTAGGTTGAATAGCTATGCTTGACCTCGCCAGGCTCAACTAGTAGTTTTTATACATTTTTGTGATAATAAAAAAAACAGTTATTATTATTATTGTTTTTCTGTTTTAGCTCGCTGATAGCGGTGTGGTCAATTTCATCGGCCTGAAGGCAAGATGAATTTTGCTATGGTAGATTTAGGAACTTTCGAACAATCTTGCATGTATTCAGTATAACAGATTTCTGTATAGTGACAATCGTCCAGAAGGAAAGACACAATGCGTTAAGGTTTTTGGACAGTGTTAAAGGGACAATTCCAGTGGATGAAATCACTAGAGGGATTATATATACATTATCTTGCCTCCATTGTTGTTTTATTTCGTAAGCTAGATCTGCGTATTAAGCAAAATTAGTGTATGTCGTTTCTAGGACATTATTGGTATTTGACACTGCTATGTCAATTAGAAAGGTTTTCTTTTGGGCTTTGTTTATTAGGATTATATCTGGTCTGTTTGAAGTCAGCGTCCTATCGGTCAAAACAGTTCTGTTCCAGTAGAGGCAAAAGTCGTCATTTTCAAGTACAGTTTCTGGTTTGTACTGGTAATAGGGGCAGGTTTCGCCAATTAGGTGATAAAGTTTTGCCAGTTCTTGATGAATAATTTTTGCCACACAGTTATGTCGGTGCAGATATTCGGCAGCTGATAAAGATGTGCATCCTGATGTTATATGTTGAATTGTCTCCGGTACGTGCAGGCATTTTCTACATCTATCGTCGATTACTTTCTCATCTTTAGTAATATACTTAAGGTAATTTCTTGTAGCAATCACTTGGTCTTGTATAGCCATCATAAAACCTTCAGTTTCAGGAAATAGATCTCCACGAGTCAACCAGTAGTTCAACGTTTCATAATCGACATGTTCGGCATTAAGTTCGTGAGGATGTTTTCCATGTATTGCCTTCTGCTTCCATGTGTTAACTTTAATGGCTGTGTGCTCTGATCTTGTTACAGTAATGTGTTCTGCTATACCTGCACGGGGATTCAAGGGTGAGTATCTGTTATCAGCTAGCACCACTGCTATGAAGAGAAGAGGTTTCCCTCTAAGAAATAAGTAGAAGAAGTATTTCTGAAGATCTGCTACTTGTTTTTTGAAGATCTGCTACTTGTTTTTTGAAGAGAAAAGAAATATCAGTTAGTCCTCTGTCACCCTTGGATCTGGGAAGAGCAAGTCTTTCGATGGCTGACTAAGGGTGGTGTGCTCGAAACTTCGTGAGGGTTGTTCTGGTCTTCCTCTCAATCTCCTCTATATCAGTCTTTATCCACCTAATGACTCCAAAAAAATACGTTAAGACAGGGATAGCGTAGGTATTAACCGCTTTAATCATGTTCTTACCATTCAGTTTAGTTTTTAAAATTTACTTAAGACGATTGATATATTCCCTTTGGAGGTTCTGCTTCATTTTCTTGTGCTCTGTAAGGGCTGACTAATGTACGCCCAAGTACTTATAAGTTTCCCCTTCTTTCATAGCCCGAATGAGACTACCATCTTGTAATTCAAAGTTGTTGGTGTTGTGTTTACCTTTGATAACTGTTTGAGTTTTGCATTTATCGATACCAAAGCTCATTTTAATGTCGTGGGAAAATATTTCAATTGTTCGCAGCAATGAGTTGACATGCGTTGATGTCCCAGCATAGATTTTGATATCATCCATGTACATTAGATGTGTAATATTATAATTAAATTATAATAATAATAATAATAATAATTATTATTATTATTATAATAATTATAATTATATTATAATAATAATAATTATTATTATTATTATGATTTTTGCCTTGCGGCACTCCCCTTTTACGGGGAACATTCACTTATCCCAGATATCTAAGATATCAAAAGGATTAAGCTCTGAGGGGACCCTTTCCAGGTTGTCGGGCCCTGGATGGTGTTCGGTCTTCTGTACCCATGAACTTTCTGACGACCCGTGCTGTCTCCAGTAGTACCGCTTTTTGCATGTTTTTGTAGTGGTGCTAACTTAGTCCCAGTTGTTTGGGGTTCTCTACAAGAGTTTTTGGTATAAGTCCAGTTGACGAGATTATTATCGGAATTGTTTGAACATGCTCCATCTCCCATTGCCGTCTGATTTGCCCTTCAAGATCTCGATATTTGATGATCTTTTCGTTGTATTTTCCTTGGAGGTTATTGTTATTAGGTATAGCAACGTCAATCAGCGTGGTTCTCCTTAGTCGCTTCAGCCTCTACGAGACAATTGTTTAAAATAATACATAGCGATGATCTTGTGTTGATATCAGATCGAGAAGGCTTGTATGGAAAGTTAGGTATAAGTTAAGTTATGGAAATTACGTGTTTTTGATATAACCTGTACACTGCGTGTTTTATGTTCTTCCTCAGCATTATGGACCACTTGTAGAGCTTCTACTAGTTTTTCCTTATTCACTAGTATTGTTCAATTAGGTTCACTAATATTCTTCAATTAGGATTTCTAGCTGCCAGTTAGCGTTTGTTGTTTGTTACTGTTTCCTGCACTAACTTAATGTTGAAGTTCAGATTTATAAAATTCTTTTTATGACCGTTTTTTGCATTTATAGTAAAATTCGACTTAACTAACCTTCTCTTCATGCTTCAATTCGATTTGATGACCTTCATGCATCATCTGTTTCTCAGGCTGCAGAAGGATAGAAATGATAGAATTACCATTTAACTTCTTTCTTATGCACTAGTACTAGTTCTTCTTTAACTGGGCTTTACGGTTCAACTGTCAGGTGGTCCCAATGTTGCTTAATGGTCTTTGTTTTTTCCCAGGGGGTAATCGATCGCCATGATTCGGTGACTTCTTAACAGATAAATAGTATACGTCTTAATGCATATGTCTTTTTATAGCTGTCTGCTACACACCGTACTTCATGATGGAGTTCTGCTTCATGAACTTCTTTTTCATGGCCGTCGTCTACGTGATAATGAACTACCAACCTTGATTAACTTCCTAATAATGCTTTTATATTTGATATATTTTATCTAATTCCCAAATAGGCTACTATGTAATGAGTAAATGAACAATAAGCTACAAAAAAATAAAACACGTTTTATTACAAAATGACCATACTAAATAAAACTAGACTCTTTGTCCAAAAAGAGACTATAAATACTTTCGAAATCCTGACCATACATGGCTAATACATACACTGCAGCAACAGCGGCATAAACTTTCTGGAATTTCTGCCGCACACCGAGTCTTATTAAAAGCGTTACAAAATTGCGACCGTGCACTATTCAGAACTTTTCTTTCTGGGTCAACGCTAATCGCATAACGAAACGTTAAATTTATTATAAAGTGCAGATGCAATAAAAAAATCTTGTTGAAGCGGGATAGTCGGGCACGTCAGGGAACAGTTTTAATTTTTTATTAGGGAAAGTTCGATGGGTCACGACTGAATGATTCAGTTTCGTGTTGATTTTCGGTTGTTTCACGGTTTGTCGAATCCATAGAGGATTTTTTTGTTCCATTATAAATGAAAGTTAACTTTGAAGGTGGTGTCAAACTGGGGGAATATTATGAGGGTGCAGTACGTGCACGTGTTATAAAAGGAATAAATAATGCAAAATTGTTTGTTATTTGAATTTGTTATGAAAAATGTTGTACACCCTATGAGTAAGTGTTAAAGAAGTTGAAGAAACAAAAAAAGAAATAAGACAACAAACAACCAGAAGAATATAAAAAAGTTACTACAAACAGAAGACCATAATAATAAATACTACCAAAAAAGTTTGAAAAAAGGTTTGTTTCATTGAACAGGAACAGTAAAATTAAAAGCAGTTTTCAAAATACTAAAAAAACTTTTGAAACGAATGGATTTGCTGAGGTCGAAGAAATATAACAAGGAATAAGAAAATCGTCAACAAAACAAGAGGTTTAAAAATAAAAAGAGTATATTAAGATTCTAAAAGATGCCTGAAATAAATTGAATTAAATGCAAGGTAAAAAAAAATACAAAAAAGTGAATCTTAAAGTAGTGTTCAAAAAAAAAATAATAAGAGCTTCAGAAAAAAAGATTTTTGATATAACTTAGTGGACAGTATCAGACCTATTAAATTATAGAGAACAATACGCGAATTTACAAAATAAAAAATACATAATGCAAAACTGTTACGAGAGTTAAATTTGTGTAAAGGTTTTAATGTATTTCCTAAACTAACTGTTTAAAAACATAATATAAGTTAGTATTCATAAGTTTAATACAGAGGAATTGAAAAACGGAAATCGAGAAGAGAAACAGCAAAAAGTAAAGCAACCAATGAAGGACAAGATTCCAACAAAGAAATTAGTCTCAAGGATATCGATAAAGTAATTATAGAATCGAGATCCGTTTGATTATGAAAGTTTGGTGTGAATTTTAAATATGAGTTATGAGAAGGTTCTGCAGATAATTTTTTAGAGTAATTTTATAATAGAAACGATCATGAGATTGTCAGTACATGAGATATTGCGAAACCTCCTTATAACAATTTCATTAGGTCTAACTAAAATCCAGGAAACATTAATTAAATAAAAGTCATAAACAAAAGTCAAAATAAAATTAATTTAAATAAAAGTCAAAGAAAAAAATTAATTTTTACCAATAGCGTCGGTAAGAAATTTATCGTAAATATTATTTAATAAAAAAAACATGACTGCATTTTTCTAAAATAAATGTTATTTTCCAAGTCCTTATTTAGTTTTGAGCAAATTTGTATTCTTGAGTTTCTGTACTTATTTCTGTATATATCTTATTAATTAATTATTATTTCATACACGTTAATACATTTTCAATTTTTTGGTGTACGATATTCCATTACTATAAGATATATATACGTGTGTATGAAAAATATATCGTATACATACTATACAGTGGCATATAGGTGATATCAGGATTATTTTATCACATATTTGAGGTATAGCAATCGAGTGTAAAGACTAGCTATGTAAATTGCATGTCAATTTTTTTAAATGCCAAAATTCTCTCCCTTACGTAAACAGAATTAAAATATGATATACGTATATCCTACAGCTTAATAAATATACCAATAATTTTAATTTAAAAATTGTATTTTTGAGCCTAGGTATTGAAAAGTTGTCTAGAAAAAAAACTGACATTTTTTCAAAAATTTACTTGAAAACCTTAATTGGTTGTGTATGAGAAAAGTATTAATACAAAAACTATAGAAATTTATATTATCTATAATTTTCTGAAAAAGTATTTTTTTCCTAGGCAAATGTTTAAAAAAAAACATTTTTTATTAACCCTACTCTTACCCCCCAAAAAACTTACCAGTAAGAAATTGATTTGAAAAATTATTGTTCTCCAAGATAATACGCATGTGTCAACCTGGTTTTGTCGTTAACATCTAATTAAAAACACAATTTGTTTATAATTTTATATAATTTTATATATGTATATTAACAAATATTTAATACAAAAACAACAAGTGGGTGGAGGGGTAAGGGTTTTGTTGATGAACAACAATGTCTTTGGAAAAAATATATATTCAATATTTAATTTAATAACACTGTTTATTTGAATTTGATATACGTTTATGTATGAATTTTTAGTATAAAAACAGCGTTATTGGACTGGATAATATGGACAAAAACCAGTAATTTTTCAGAAGAATTTCATCAAATTTGAGGTATAGCAATCGAGCTTAAAAACTGTAAATCCCGTGTCAATTTTGTTAAATGCCTAAATTTTCTCCCTTTTGTAAACAGAATCGTATATGATATACGTATATTCTAGAGTTTAATAATATCTACCTTGACCATACAGCTGATAAATATACCAAAACTGAAAATTTACTAAAAGGTCGTTAAATAAATTTATATTTAACGATATTAATACAAGGTGTCCAAAAAGGGTATCAGCAATGTGATGTTTGCATAAACCAACTACACAATATTTCTATGATTATTTATTTATCGCAAATTAATGTACAATCAATGGAAAATGTATGAACTAAAAACAATGTTGTCTAAATGGTGTCCAATGCGCTGTATGCACTCTTCAAATCGAGAACGAAGATTATTGATAACCCGTCCACACATTTCCCTTGATATTAATCTTACTTGCTCCTGGATATTTTGCTTTAATTGATTTGTATCAGCTGGATTATTCTCATAGACCTTACTTTCGAGGTAACTCCATAAGAAATAATCAAGTGGAGACAGGTCCGGGCTCCTAGGAGGCCAGTTAATATTGCTTCTTCTTGAAATGACTTTATTGGGGAATAATTGTTGAACAGCTCCAATTGCCCGATTTGACGTATGGCATGTCGCATCATCTTGCTGAAACCAGGTTTCTAAGTTAAAACCTTGAAACTGTCGGAGAGATAGTGCAAGAAAATCTTGTAACATTGCACAATACCGCTCGGTATTAACGGTAAGTGCCCGTCCATTTTGATCTTCAAAAAAATACGGCCCAATTATGCCATCAGCAGACATAGCAGCCCATACGACCACTTTGGGGCAATGCAGTGGACGTTCGTGTTTTCTGCGAGGATTAACGTCAGACCAGTACCTGCAATTTTGCTTATTTACGTGGCCATTTACATAAAAATTAGCCTCATCACTGAATAAATTGTTATTGAAATCGACGATGATGGAACGATTTCCATCATTTCATTGACAAATTCTAACCGTGTATTGTAATCTCTCGGTTTTAATTTCTGCACTAACTGTATCTTATATATAAAATGTTATGTAAAGATGATCTTTTGAGAGTAGTCGTCTGACTTCGCTTCCGTACAGATAATGTTGGATTCTCTCTGACTGATTGACGTACTTGTTCGATGTTTTCTGGACTTGTTACGATTCGTGGGCGGCCTGGATTATGAATTTTCACTGTGGATCCAGTAGCTTCAAACATTCTGATCCATTTTCTAATAACATCAGGGCTAGGTGATAATTGAATATCATGTAATTAGTAATGAGCGCGACATAGACGGCGTGCTGTCACGATTGAATTATTGTTTTGGTAAAATGCACGTACACAAAAAGCGCGTTGCTCTCCGGTAAACGGCTCCATCACAGAACACAAATATATAGAGAAGTGGTGGTTACATACAAACTGATAGAAATTCTTCTGACAAATCAGCTAGCGTCCTCTCGCTTGACAACGGAAACTGTAGTAACTAACTTGACAGTTTGACGTGCCTAATTGGACCAATCAAAATGGTAGAAAGGCGTGGCCAAATTAAGGCGGGAAATCAAATTTTATTTAATCTGACAATCTTATCATTTAATCCTAATATCTAAAGTAAACGCTTAATCAAAAAGGTTACTCATAGAGAAAAAGGTCTTTTTGATTAAGTGTTAGCATCAGATATTGATCTGAATAAAAATAAAAGTTTTCAGCTTTATTTTACATATCTAAATGAGTTAATTTACTGCAATAATATACGACAGTGTACTAACAAGAGTGTACGACATATCACTAATTGGACAAATGGAAATATAACAATGTTTTTCTTTACTACATTTATTATTTAATTTTCCTGAAAAAAATATTACTTAAATTAATATACATTATATACAATAATTTATTATAACAGACTTTATAAAAATTAGAATTAATCTAAAAATGTTTTAAAGTATTTTGTTAGCACTGAACTACCCTAATTTTAAACAGATTAGAAAAGGCTGTCAACAATTTTGGACTATTTTCTCATCGTACATCTAAAGGCAATCCCATTAGATTAATAATATCCTCATTTTATTAACACATAGATTCAATAGAGGATGAATTATCCGTATTTAATATGTACTTGTATCTGTTTGCTAAAGAAAAATTAAACAGAATTTAAAATTATTTAAATTATAATTTAAATATTAATTTTTAAAATTAATTAAAAATTCTATAGCAGAGTATTATCGAAAGAAACAATATACCAATCTATAAACTAAATGAAGTCTTTGAAAATGAAAACAACTTTTTAGTATAAGCATATATCATTCACATAGTATATATTTGTTGGTTTCTTATAATACTAACAATATATCTTGGAACTATAATATTAACAAAAACTTAATTCAAGGGCAGATGTTTACATAAAATAAAAGGAAACTCTTGTAAAGTTATTGTCTTGTTATAAAAAAACATTAATTCTGATCCATTCCGGGTGCTCAGGTCTCTTAGTCTCTATACCTATGTCTCGTCTCAGTGAACACAGGAAGTGGTATGATATGAGCATGAAATAAAATAAAGAAAATAGGCAGTGCAAACCTTAGAAATCAATTTACTAAGTGATTCATGTGAAAAAAAGACAAAATAAATGTTTAAATAAATATGTATTGTAGTGTAATGCCAGCCGTATCAGCATTATTAAAATTTGTGGCGAACTGATCAGAAGAAATTCTATAGCTCAAAGTCTTAATAAAATTTACATTGCATATCACTCTCCATGTTTTTCTTGTAATAGGAACTGAAGGAAATTAAAAAAATCTTTTATTACTATGTTTCTTAAAATCATTTAAAATATACATAGGTAATCTTACATCAAGGAAATTGTCAGGAACATTTTAAATCAATTTTTAATTGTTGAATATAAAATGAAAGGCCAGACATTTTGCAATATGTATTTATAATAATCAAGTTAAAAATTAAATACTTGAAAAGTGAAACTTCTTCATTGAAATCAACTGAACATGATTTTATTAAAGACTAAAGATTGACAATATAAAAAAACAATAGTAATAAATAAAATCAGATTCTTCAGTGTGAAGATCAGTGTCTTACCAGAAACCTGGAATTTCTTGCTGCAAATCAATTAAAACATTACTCCCAATATTAAAACAGAACTTTTTAGAAAAAAAGAATTTAAAATAACATTCTTAAAACAAATAGCAAATTTAACCCACGCTTGCATTGCATTCATTGAAATGAAAAACAAACTCAAATGTTATGACAATGACAAATTATGTTCTATCAGTCAATGTCAACAACTGTCTGTCAGCTCCCTGTCAGTTTTGCCAAGCAAGATGGCCGAGATACGATTCCGATTTTCACCATACAAGTTTCATCCATGTGGGCTCCATTGCAACTGAAATTCCTTGAACCAGTTTACATTTTGACTCCCACCGTAAGTGGCAGCGTTGCCACGTCTGAGATTAAATGTACAAATAAAGTTCTGATATCTTATTTGGACACCTTGTATATGATATGTTGCTTGGGGGATGTTCTTCAGTAAAGTTCAGAAGTTGAAGCATGCTGCCTTTATGTTAGTAAGATGGTAACCCCTTCACAAAGAATTAACTTATTCGAAAATCGTTTAACTTTATTAAATAAACACTAACTGAGTAATACTATACACCACGCATTTAGTTTGATTAGTCAACTATCAAATATTAGCTAAAACCAAAAAAAAAATGAAATAGTGAAATTTTGGTGGACTACCATGAATTTTATTATTATTCTTCTGTATGAAATCTCTACAAAAAAAAGAGATTTTTTTTAAAAACATCTCTCAGGCTCGTTGCTCAGATGTTCTAAGCACTCTAAGAATATTTAAAAGCCAGCTAGAGAAATAAACTGCTCCAACTTCGACAGTGATAACTTTTACCTCACCTAGACAAGGAGCAGGACAAAACAGGATATTCTCCACAAAACCACTACTCTTAAAACTGACTAATAATTCTTTGAACACATTTCTCTTTAAATTCTCTGCATGACCATCGTAATTAACCAAACATCGTAAACAATCTATAGATTGACTCGCCAAACGACAAACGTCTGCTGAGTAGCTGTGTTTTTTAATATTCTGTTCATATATTCAATATTCGGTTTATAGACACTTCTGCCAGATGACTTTAGAACAAGAGAAGAAAAGGTTAATATTATTGGATAACTTAAGGCTGGGCAAAGTTCTAGCTATAAGTATTAAAGTCATTGATACAACTAAAACGATGCATGTTATTTGGGCATATTTGGGTTATTTGAAGCTCTTATCTCCTTTAGTCGCTTTTTGAAAAAAAAAAATTAAGTTCAAGGTGGGTGCTGTCTCTAGAGATTTGTCGTTATTAAGTTAACATGTGTTCCTTGAGAACTAAGTTTTAGATATTTTTTAAAAATTTGTTTAACACTGCACCAAAGTACGGTGTAAACAATGTAAAGAGTTGAGAAGCTCAGAAGACAAATAAGATGGTTATAGCTATTTCTTAGAGCTCGTTGTCTTTGATGTTTGGAAAATGACAACCCCTATATGGATGAAGATGAGCATGAAAAACCTCATCTACTATACATATTGACATATCTGTCTCAAATATACACTTATGGTTTTAAGTCTAATTTTATCCTTTCTTTTGTGAAAAAATATGATATTTTCAAATATATATTTATATTTTCGTAAAGTCATGGAGAAATGATGCATTTAATACCTGACAGTCTAAATTTCTCATCTGTAGTTTACGGTTGCGTACTCACTATGAGGCGTCATCATCGTAAAACTCGTCCTAAATGAAAAAAATTAAGTTTTCTTTCCTTGTAATTTTATGTATATTATGCTCTTATTATAACGATAATTTATTACTCTATAAAAACTCAACTTCTTAGGAAATACCAGGAGATATAAACAATAAGCCCTAAAATAATATTGCTAAGATTTCATGTATAAAATATTTCAAGATATATGGCCTTGAGACGTAAAATTTTTATAGACAGGTTCCATAAGCATAATAAAATTAAAAAAAAAAATAGATATAAGGTTTATACCATTATATTGTCCATAAATATTTCCAAAATAAAGATTTAAAAGAGAAATAACTTTCGCTGAACATATCGATATTAAAGAGCTAGGGTAATTTATTTTTAGGTAATTTTTTTTTTTTTTTTTTTTTTTTTTTTTGGGTCGGTGGAGAAATTCTTTATGAACACTGGTTACGCGGCGCCGCCGCCAGTAGTGTGGGACTCAGTGTCGAGTTTGTCTCGTCCTATACCCACTAAAACTCCACCGCTGGGTGGTGCCTTGTGGCTCCCTACACTGCGGTCTGCTAAGAAGCAGTCCTATTGTGTCCCATATGTTTAGTCCCACAGGTTCAATTCTGTAGCTTCAAGGAAGTCCAGGATTGTGCCCAGTGGTAGATTTCTTATACCCTCTGGTGCGGGTTTCTCTTCCCCCAGGAATGTTGCCCTGGTTTGATTAAATGCTTCACAGAAGCACAGTATGTGAAGAGTTGTTTCGTCCTCCTCATTGCATCCCCTACATAGCGAGGTAACTGATTTCCCTAGCGTATGCAGGTGTTTCCTGCTGGGTGCATGGCCTGTAAGTAGCCCTGCGACCTTTCGCAGTTGTTGTCTGGAGAGGCCCAGTATGTTCTCACCCTTCTTGAAGGGTGGGCTGCCTATAAGTTGTTTGGATTGTTCCATCTTTGGCAGCTGCTCCCAGTAGAATTTGTTCTGGTTTGTTAGCCAGTTGCCGATTTCCCTCTTCCAGGTCTTATCGCTGACATAACATGTTGGTTCAGGGCCTACCAGGCTGTTGCTGGCTCCCTGGGTTGCAAGTTGGATAGCTCTTCTTGCAGCCTTATTGTTGCCCATATTCTCTGCTAGGATTATCTCTGGCCTATTTTGCGCTTCGGCGAGGTTCCTGAGATCCTCCCAGCAGCTTTGCACAGTCCTTGACTTACTTAGTCTCGAACTGTTGTAGTGCAAGTGTCGCAGCCTGGTCTCCTGTGAAAATTGCGAAGGTTTTGCCTCTTGGCAGCCCTTCTCTCATCAGTTGGACACAGGTTTGAATTCCTATTATGCTTGCCTGTAAATTTGTTGTTTCGAGGCCCAGGTTTAGCATAAGTTGTCTGCCCTGTTGTTCGTCCTCCACCATGCCCACAGCTACCCCGATCTTGGATCGTTTGGTTGCCGTGTGCCATACTGAGTAACCTCTTTGCCTGAGCCTGTTCGCTTCTGCGTCCAGTGGTCCCCTTTTTTCTTTGATGGTAAAAGGTTTGTCTAGGTATGTGACCTTGGTTCTGTCTGTTCTTAGGGCCAGGCGCCCAAGGTCCTGTATCTTGTCAAATAGGGCATTGTGCCCATCTTTCGATAGGATTGTTGCGCCATTTGACAGCAGTCTTTTCGCCCCCGTTATAGCTTCAGCCCGTACCACTAAGTGTAGCGGGCTTAGTCCTATCAGGTTCTCTAGGGCAGCAGTCGGCGTTGTTGACATCGCTCCTGTTATGCCCAGACATGCTATTCATTGTGTTTTGTTGAGTATCTGTATTACAGTCCTCTTTTCTGCCGCATGCCACCATATAGGTGCTGCGTATGTAATGATGGGTCTAACCATTGTCGTGTACATCCAATGTACCATTTTTGGTGATAGTCCCCATGATCTACCGAACATTCTCTTGCAGTACATAAGAGTTTTCGTGGCTTTATTTGTAGCTTGGATTACATGTTTCTTGAAGCTGAGTTTTTTATCCAGGGTTATACCTAGATATTTGACCTCGTCTTCAAGTCGCAGATTTTCTCCATATCTATATCCATTTTTAGGTAATACCTTTCCAATTTATTTTCTTTGCGTATATACCATATTTTTATAATGCTGTAGCACTATTACCTAAAATGGGTATATTCAAATGCAAAAGAAAATATTTTGATCCATTTATAAAAAAAAATTATTGATGATATTCTAAGATAGAGCTATACAGGGTGTCCTATTTGCCATGCGTGACTATTACTATTTCCGAAACTATAGGAGATACAAGGGCGGTTAAATTAGAAAAAAAATGTTAATTTTGATGCTTATTATAAATTCTTTTACAACGTTGCAAAATGTTTATTAGTTTGTGAATTACAGGGTGATTTATAAGAAACGCCAAATTTTATTTTAATTGTTATTTCCTAAACTATTGATTTTAGAAACTAATTTTTTTTATGACGTTTAATACCTTGACAACGGCTATTAACTTCTCTTTTTTAAATACAGAGCTGCATTTTTTATAACTTATTTTAAAAGCATTTTCTATTTCCTTTAAACTGATGTATCTCATTCATACGTTTTCAAACGTTTCGACGCATTAATAGCTATCATCAGGAATTTTTGCTTAATGTGGGACTCCTTTTTTCTAAATTGTAAATTAATTACTTATTAATACAGTAAAATCTTTTTGGTTGTTATTTAAGAAGATATATAAACGCTATAATAATAATATAAAAGTAATAATATTAATAATATTATTCCATTTTAGACACAAAATGTACCTTAATTTTAAATAACCTTTAAAGAGTTTAAAATTTGTTTAGCTGTCATCAATTTATTTATTCAATAATCAACTGCTGAATAACATTATTGCTTCTAAATGTTAAACATCAATATTAAAAGCAGGTAATTAAAAAAATATTTTGCCACAATGGTCGGACTAACTCTATAATAAATTTATTTTTAATAAACAATAAAATAATGAATCAAAATAGATCCAGAACTTATTTAAAGTAAATAAAGACTATTAAATAATATATGCATAATTATAAAATAATCTGTCAATAATCTAAATGTTTGAAATGACCACCATTATTGCATTATGCGCATTTTCGCGCATCGGTTACAATTTTATGTCAGGATGTTGCTAAATGAATTTTAAATTTTTTTGCATGCTTCTCTTATTTTTAAACTTACGTCGTTTAATAATTCCATATGGAATTATTAAACGATAAATAAAAAATAAAATCCATGGGTGTTATATCAGGCGATCTTGCGGGCTAATTTATAGGACCGGTATTACTAATCCAACAAATATTAACATGAATAAAAACGGGTGCGAAAGCTTGATAACTTTTGTAACAATGACAACGCAGGCTTCAACTACTGCTTTAACATTTAGATTAGGGTTCATTGATAAGCTTAAGCTTTTAATTAATTAAATTTTAAATCACGAGGAAAAGAATAAACATTTAAAAGTATTTTAGTTTTTAGAAAATAAAAAAATCCGTACTAAGGAACAATTCCAAATTAAAGGTGAAGTTTTGTAGAGCACAAAAAAATATAAAACTTGTAAACTGTAACTAAAAGTAAGTTTCTAAGACCAATAGTTTTGGAAATAATAATTAAAATCAAATTTGGCGTTTTTTATAAATCACCCTGTAATTCACAAACTAATAAACATTTTGCAATGCTGTAAAAAGATTTAGAATAAGCATCAAAATTGGCAACTTTTTTCTAATTTAGCAAATAGAACACCCTGTATACTCCTATTTCATTGGAGTCTTTTTTTTATATGTACCCTTATAATTACTACTACTATACACTTTTTAAATATTGCGATAAAATTAAGGGGTGTATTCCTTAAAACAAATCATGCAAAAAAGTTACCACATACAATAAATGTCTTAAACATCTTAGATTATACATTACAGGCTAATAAAGTTAAATAAAAAAAAAAATTTTTGATAAATTTAATATCCCCGTAGATATTTTTCTGAAAATTAGATGCAGCAGTTTCTAAGCTAGCGTTTTTCCTATGTACAAATTAAATTTTTACATTGACATTGGCGTTCATGCACTCTTCAATCGGAATATTTTTTTAAAGAGATGGGTAGGCCACTCGTTTTTCTTATCATAAACAATATTTTTGAATTTCTTATGTTTCTTATAACATATCTGGTCTAAAAATTAGATAATAATAAAATAATATGAATAGTTTTTTATATTATTTTAATAATTATTTTTTAGCCTCTAATTAGTCTAGCACCAAAATTTAATAATTTGTAATGCATAACAACTGCAATATGCACTTTGTCAGGTAAGCAACAAATTTTACTACAAAGGTCTTAGTAACGTAACGTTGGAATATTAAAAAGATTTATTAAAGTTTCAAAAAAATGTCGCTAAGCAAGAATGTATGATGTTTTGTATATTCTTCCTAGAGATATATCTGGTCAAGATATGCATTTGTAGCAATCATTAAAAATAACAATAAGCAAACGCCACCTTCTTTATAAGATTAAGTCCTTAGTAGTCATGTATCATTTATTTTTCATTTAACATGTATATCATAACATATATTTATATTCTAAATTGTTGTTTATAAAGCAAAATACATTTAATATTTTTTGTAAAAATTTTATTGGGTATCGTAAAATCTGAATAATCTCTCAATATATTTCTTGAGGCATTATAAAATGTAAGTGCTAGAAATATAATAAAACTTGTCGTAAAAATGTTTTATTACATAGGAAGGATATTTTGATATTCTTTTATAAAACAGCATTTGGGATATACTAGAATTTCCCGTATTGAATAGGTACTAAGAATAAAAAAAAAATTATCTATAGGGTGTACCAGAGATAAAACTCTCCTCCACTCTTGTTGCTTTTTTTGTTGATAAACCTTTCTAAATGCATTATCCATCCGTTCTCAATGCTTGAAATTTATGTTGCAAAATGTTGTGCTATTACCTTAAATAGGTAAAACCTTATTTATTTTAAAGCAAAACGCAGATTTTCATAGGAAAATTTAATTGAAACATATACTTTTTTGTAAAATTTTTACGTAAATAATATTTATATCCTTTAAATGCAAAGAGAGTTTTTTCTTAGCAAGAAATGTCAAGAATTCCCTTTGCTTTCTAATAAGTGAATACTAATAGCCCTTTTTTATAAAAGAATTTTTCTTTCAAACGAAACTAATGTATCAATTCAAAAATATAGCAACAAGATACAAATTGCATCCTCTATATACCCTTGCAAACTATACAACCATATTTTATTTTATTTTTTATGTGCGTAATAATATAAATGCTACATGAAAAACAACACGAAGACTCCGATTCCTATGTTTGTCCAACTTTATCTAATCTGGAAATAAGGTACTAAAACATCCCATATTTTAGCACACGATCTCATGTTAAGAAAGAGAATGATCATTATTCTGTGTATTTTTGTAGTCCGCGGACTTATGTTCTGATTTATCCATAATATATTTACTATTTCTCTTACTTACCTTCCTTGCTTATATTGATTGCACAAAGAAAGGACGACTATGCTTAACCGATTCAACAATATACTGCACACCTTGTCCTTTTCTTCCCTCTAGTCAGAAGTGAGAAACTAAGAAAAACTATTGTTCTATTTTTAACTTGTGACTTGTATCTGTTACTCGATTCAATAGATTAATTGCCGTACAAGACCTGAGTTGTTTAAACATGTATAATACTGTTGAACTACTATAGGAAGTTATACAAATAATAATCAAAAGATATTTTATTGTTCCAACAAAATATTACAATTACAAATTAAAAAATATAAAATATTTGATACCAGAAATCTTAATTTTTAGCCTCACTCCAAAAAAAGGGGCTGTTTTATATTAAAAATATTTTAAAAACCCTATTAATATAATATATACGATATGCTAGTAATACATATTATCGTATTTCCTAAAATAATTTAATTTCTTCTACTTAAAGATCTCAAATTAAAGAGAAACATTTAATTTAGATAAACTAAATAAATTAATGAAACTCAAAGCTAATGAAACTTGTATTTATTCTGCTAAAAAAGTTGCTGTCTCGTCTTGCTTTTAAAAGTTGGCAAAGATATATTAAATTTATAAATTTCAAACTTAGTAATTGTAAAGTTTACTGAATAAAATACAATAAATATAAAGTAAATTAACAATAATAAATATAAAGTATTTTACTCAGTAAACTTTGGTAAATGTAGCTTCTTTTTGTTTAGAAAAAATTCTTCTTCGGATAGTAAAGTGTGTTCATACTAGTGCCTCCCACAGCTTAATTTTGTTTTTTATAAGTAGTGTTCATAAACTTTAGCGCAGAGTAAGATTTCTTAATGCAAGAGGTTATGTTTCAACTAAATTTAAGGTTGATATTTATAAACCACCTTCTTCAATGCTGAAATATAGCCACCAAGTCTGAGAGTCAATTCAGTTTATTTATTATAATGTACCCTGCATTACAAACTAACGTAGCTAGGGACTTCTGGGATTTAATTGTAAAAAGTGATTCTGATGTCAGACAAAGTAATCTTTAACATATATAGAAGTTTTTTTGTTATTAATAAATGCTGAATCGAAAATGATTTTTTTCCTATCATTCTACTAAATAAATACCAATAGCCCTTTTTTGTTAAAGGATTTTTCTATCGAATGAAATTTATTTCTTAACTCAAAAAGATAGCAACAATAATCATAATGGCTTATGATTATGCTACAGAACATAATTCATGTTCAATAATTTAATCTAGACATCATTATCAGTTTTTCGTTAACGTTTGAATGAACAATCAATTAAGCCACCTTTAAGATTAATCAACCAGTCAGTTATATTATCATTTTCTATAAGAGAAATTGCATCCTCTACTAGAAAACTTACCCTTGCAAACTACCCCAGCATATTTAGCTTTAACGCGAATTAACCTAAATACCATAATGAATCAGAAAAGTAGCAATCTTTATATTTGCCGCCTCCATCTAATTTGCAGATTAGGTACTAGGGTATCCCATATTTTAAAACAAGATTTTTTCTTGGCACTGGTTAAACTAACTGACCAGCTTCTTTGGAGCAAGATCTCATGTTAATTACGAGAACTACCATTATTCTGTCTACGTTTGCATAGATTGTATTTTTATGTTTCCATTTATTCGGATATTATTTACTATACAATTTCTTTCTTAGTTTATATTGATTGCACTTAGGTATATAGTTATTACTTACATAACTTTGTACCATAACACGAATTGCATTAATGAAGCTTAAGCCTAATCGATTTCAATTTAAACGATACTTATACAATTAAACGATAACTATGCGGTTTGGTTGGCTGCAACCGCTTTTATCAAACCAGAGTACTCGTTATCCATTCATTTTAACTTTCACATCTGGTAGAGTAATTTTGGCTTTTAGATTGGTTAATCTTAGAACCTTATTTTTCATAGGACCTTATGTATTTAGGGTTAATTTAAATTACTTTTAAAGAAAGATTTTATTCATAATTTTTATAGAGGATAAACATAATAAATAGCAAATTAAAAAGATAATATATTAAAAAAAATAGTATAAAGGAAAGCTGCATTTGACAGCAGAAAACGAAATTCTTTTCCTAAAATAAGTTTCCCTGTCCCAATAAGTGACGAGTTATATTTTTATTTTGGTAAGTTTATTGAAGAAAATGCAAGAGATAAAGAGTTCTTAAATAAAACTGACTGTTTTGCTATAAAGGTAGTTAAGAAATATTGTAGGTGTAAGCTATTTTATCCCGTTTTACTAATTATAAAAAGAAATGAAAGGTTGCAAAAATTGTGTTAAAATAATCGGTTAAATATCAGTTAGTATCATCGAGTCACAGATGATATTAAGTTCTGTTCTCTTGGAATTCTCGAAGGCATTTTACACGTACCAACAGATATTGCTTAAACGAGCTATGGGAAACTAGGATTAATAAACAGGATTATAAAGACTTGTCTTACAACAAGATTAGTATTTACATTAAGATTATTATCACTTGATTAGTATATTTACTTCGACAGGTAAGCGATCTAATTGTTTGTAGATGTATTTTTCCCAAATCCAAATAGGTGACAAGATATTGTATTAGGAGCAAAGCTAACTAGTCAATTTTATAAAGCTTTTTGGACCACTTTTGCCTATGAGATTATAAAATTACAATATTGAAGATTATAATTGGTGATTTTCAACCATATTTTTTTTGTCTTTTTTAAAAATAAATTTTGCAGTTACTGATATAATCGAGGACAATATCCATTGGAAAATATTCAATTTATTACGTGTTTAATTAAATGAGCTATTTCTATATGCTTGTTTTACGGTTTCTATGTTCTAACCTGGTGTTGCATCAAGAATTATAAGTGATTTTGTTATGTGATTTATTAAAGTATTTGTTGTTGGTCAAACGTAGATCGAATTTGGTAGATAGTTATCAGTGAAATTTTCGGTTACTATACTTTTTTTTAATATTACATTAGCGATTTTTTCTCCAGCCATCTTGTATTGATTGTTAAATATATTTAAAATTGCTTTAGGATATGTTACTATTTCCTCGTGCTAATTTTTTAGTTCTGTTGGTATTCGATTATTAGATCCTTGACATTTATAGTTGTATTCATTTACTGTTTACCATGTCTTTATGTCGCCATTTTTGTTGTTGATATTTTTGTGATATTTCTATAGTGTTGGGCCTTTATTTCTTTTATAAGTTGATTTCGATGTTTTTTACATTATCTGTAATATTGTAGATTTGATTTTGTTAATATGACTAGCACAATTTGTCTTTGTCTGTATTACCTGTATTTTGGTTTAACTTTAATGTTTCGTTTTTTTTTGTCAGTGCTTCAGTAAAATGGTTAATATTTTGTGATTTTAGTTTGATATTATATTTATTTTTCACTATTTTTGTTTTAAATGTGTTGTAGCTAATTTATGGCTTGATAGAAGTTTTTATTCTCTTAATAAATTGAATTGAATTGTCGAAACAGTGGGCTGCCAAGGAAGTTGTGCATATAGGCCTACTGATGAACCCGTCATGCCCCACCGGGGGTTACCAGAGCCCAACAGCTTTAGAGAAACCGATAAGGCTCTCTGGTCTGAAGGACTTAAAGTCACTCGGTACACTGAAAGTGTTACCCAAGTATTTCAACCTGGCGCGCGTGAGTGCTGGGCACTCCCCGACTACATGGTCAATGGTTTCATCCTCCTCACAGTACCATCGGAATTCCGGGTTGTCCGCAATACCGATATGAAGGTATGAAGAATGGTTGATAAACCATCAAAAACCATCACAAACCAAATGGTTGGTATCACCAACGCATTTGGTGATACCAACTATGGGTTTCGGCCCCATCGGCACATTCGCGGATCCCAGTCTGGCAAGAGAGTCCGCTTCCTCATTACCTGCATGGTCTGCGTGGCGAGGTACCCAGACATGCTGGACCCTGCAGTTTTTTCAAGACTTTTATGCACTCTAGTACAAACTTGGAGCTTACCTTTGCGGCCGTGATAGCCTTAATGGCAGCTCTGCTATCCGAGCATATTGATACGACTGTATTGCGGTGTCCGCAGCTTAGGATTTTTTGTCCGTATTTTAATACAGCGAATACTTCAGCCTGGAAGACAGTGGCGGGCTCCCCCAGCGAGTATGCCCTACTGGTATGTGGGATCCCACCACAAAGCTCTGATCCAGCTCTGTTATTCATTCTGGAGCCATCTGTGTACTAGATAGTCCCCCTATTTAGCAATGCAGGTCTGTTGGAATGCTGCCACTTCTCTCTACCTGCAATGTGCGTCACGAATCCTCGCAGTTCACAATCACTGGAGCCATGCAGTCACTGCCCATCAGAAGGAGAGGACATTCCTGTATGGCCCGTGACCAAATTTTTGCGTGACCGGTCTCGCCAGCACGTAGTTTGCCGAGGATGTATAGCCTGTACGCAGTCCTCTTTGCCTCGACTTGCACAACCAGGTCCAGAGGCTCTAGTTGGCGCCGTTCGCATGGAACCCGTTATGCTAACACATGCAAGACGTTGGACTCTGTCCAGTTGAGCACGAATTTTCGTTTTCTCCGTACATGGCCACCAAACGATAGCCTCGTATGTAAGAACAGGTCTCACAATGCGCGAGTAGATCCAGTGGAGGATCTTAGGAGACAGACCCCAGGTATTGCCGAAAGCCCACCTGCAGGTCCATAGCACGCAGGAGGCCTTCTTCATTTTGGTGTTTGTATGATCGTACCAGGAGAGTTTGGGATCTAACTTGATTCCCAGAAATCGAACTGTCCTGGAGTTATGCATATAACAGGGGCCGTGCCAAAGTTACGTCTCCTCGTGAATAGTAGGACCTCTGCTTTTTTGGGGTTAATCCTGAGAGCCCCCGAGAGGCAACATATGTCCACCATACCCAGGGCTCTCATTATAGGGGCCCGCATTGAGACGGCGTCTTTCCCCGGGCAAAGGATTACCAGATCATCAGCTGTGTGTATAGGCCAGCATTGTTTAAAAGATTTATCAGGCTGTCGACCACAAGCCACCATAAGGTAGGCGACAATACTCATTGCAGGCAGCCTCTAGCCGTCAACATTTCGACAATCTCGTTGTTGAGCTGGGTAGATACATGACGTTTCGAGAGCATGGCCTCTATCCAGCTAATCAAACAGGGTTCTGAGCCGCGGCTCTTGAGTGCTTGGCAGATTAATGCGAAAGGGTGTTGTCGAATGCTCCTTCACTGTCTAGCACGCACCCAGTGGCCTTGCCACTACCCAGAGCACCCTCCACCTTCCTCACGAGGTGGTGTAGGGCCAGGTCCGTGGATTTGCCCGCCTGATAGGCGTATTGGTTTTATTCTCTTAGTTTATATTTTCTATGGCCATTTGCAGTTTAATTGGGTAATGATGGAATATTTTGGAGTGAAGGACTAACGAAATAATTTTTTTGTAATCGATGTAGTTTTTACGAAAATAAGATCAATGTATATTTTAAAATCGTTAACTGCGCAAGTAAACATAGTTATTGCTTATTTCCATGTTTTTAAGGATGTTATAATTTATCTCCTGTTATTATTTTAATGCCTTTCTATGTGTGTTTTATCAGGTATATGTTTAGTTCTTGTATAAAAAAAATATTTTTAATAAATACGCTCCCCATCATTTTAATTATATTTCCCTTTACTCTATAGAGAGGATTGATTCTCTATATTAAATACAGCGGATTTTGTAAACTCCCAGTTTCTGTACTAATTATTATATCTAAGTTCTCTGTTATACTAAGTAACTTATAACTGGTGATACATTATGATAATTTTATAAGCTGCTGGTATTTGTGTGAACTACAAAGAAGTCTTTACTTTCTTCTAATTGTTCTTTTGCTTTCTTCTAAAGTGTTTGGCTTAAAAAAAAACAAAATCGGCAAGACGTCTACCTATATTTAACATACAAACTATTAACCTTAGTCACATTCAATTTTATATCTTAAATGTTTTTAAAATATAAAATAAGATCTATTCTTGTAAGTCAGTGAATGAGATACCGATCAATGAATGATATACCTATATTAAATTGTTTTACTGAATGAATGGTGCAAAAAATAACACAATGCATATACAGATCAGTTGGATTCTGATCCTGTACGCATGCGTTTCTTAGAGTCAGTGTCAGAGATTTCTCTCAAATCAGATTGAGATGCTGTAGGCTTATCTGTTTCACTCTCATCAGAGCTTTCTTGAGCTACAAGTTCCTCGATTGTAAATAGCTTTTTATTTTTATGTTTTGTCCTTGCTGACAACTAAGATCTACAAATGTGGATATATTGTTTCCTTTCAGTTTAAAATAATTTTTTACTATTTATTGTTTCGTAAGGTAAGATACTAGTATAATCTTAATTGGCAAGTTTTCTGAACTTTCTTCTTTTTCGAATAAATAAACATCAATAAAACCTGCTGATGTCCCAATTTGTTTTAGAAAAATTCTCCGCAAAACCTAATCAAATTGCTGGAGCTGTTATACTTTGGATTACAAATCAAAATATTATTTTTCCGTTTTTTTTTCGAGGTAATTATACCGTTTTTCTAATGCTTTTTCAGTCTGCATTACATTTTTTAAATCATGTTTTAAATTTTTATTCGACAAGGCAATGACTTCAGATAGCTTATTGTATAGTTCTTCGTTCGATAGTACAAACACTATCTTTTTCTTTAAAAATTTTCTGTGCACTACAACTATTGAAATTGGGTTTATTCTAGAACATTTATAGTATTGTAACGACATTCACACATATTTTCTCATATATTATTAAAGAACTCGTGCGCCTCATCGCTCTGCATGTGAACTAGTCAGTTAAGAAAGTTCGTAATTAGGGATCAATTATTTTGGTCAATCCGTTCTCTAATAAATATCCTTAAAGTTTAATTTCATAAAAAAGCTGATAAGTTTCTTTGCCGAAACAGTTTTTAGGTATGCTCTTTAATTTTTTTGTGTAAATACAGCCATTCATGTAAATTCGCAGTCTTCTATTGATTCGGACTGGAAAAAATTAACTAACTAAAAAGGACTCAAATAAATAAATTTAATCCTAAATAATATATAAATAAATTTAAAGCTAAAGCTAAGTAACTTTTTCAAGCTAAATACATTAATTTATCATAACGATAACGAGGATAGGAGCCCCGAACCCAAACTCAAAAAAAAGCTATAAAACAAATTAAAAAAAAAAATAACCCTATATAAATTTGGGCCTAAAAATAAAACTAAACAAATAGTTCTTATAAATAAAATTCTCGCATACTCAGATAAAAAAATTATTGCATACCCACCTCTTCTATATTCAACATTGAATCCTGAAACTAACTCAGACTCTCCTTCAACAAAATCAAAAGGAGACCGATTAGTTTCAGCTAAAGAAGAACTGTCAAAGGCTTAAGAAAAATGTAAATATATTGTTTGTAACTAATTTTTTGGCTTTAGTTTTAAATGAGCTTATATTCTGAAAAAGTAATGCAACAATTATTTTATATACTTTCTATAAGACCTCCATGAGAAAATAGAAAAAAAGTTTCGACTTTATAACATAATTTAATTATACACGACTGCATTCTATTAGTAATAGTAGAATGCAGTCGTTCGTTTTAAATTACTATATTATAAACACCTATGAAAGGACACTGGCATTCTCTCTGACTAACTTTTATTAAAGAAACGTTACTCTACCGGCTCCCTATTGCTTATTTTAGGAATAAAGTCGAAATAAATCTCATTTTAATACCCAACGGTACAATATTCAGAAACCAAATAAATTAAAAAGAACTTATACCTTTCGACATACCAATAAGATCCTAACAGCTAAATTTCCATATGAAATTGCTGAAAATCAAGCGAGACGTAGTAAATTTTTCTTCATAAATTCATTTCCTGGTAATTTTTGTTGCGCTCGAATCACGCGAACGACCAATTTAATATGTATTAAAACTACTCAAACACCTCGTGCATTTTCCGTAGCGATTTAAACGTAACCCACAGGAAGTAAAACGGCTGCCAAAATATTCCCGGGGCACGCGTATAAAATTTAAGGACCGGTATCCATCCGTTCGATTTTGCATTGCACGACGGAAGTTTTTCCTCGGTGGATTAAAGTTTTCGAGGGACTTAGTCTAGTTGTCCGGAAGTTTAAATTTGCAAGTCAATGAATATATCGATGGGTAATATACTGTAATAACTCTGCAAAAGTTTACACATATCTTAATGGAAGCTTAATTGTTTTATGAGGAGGATATTAAGTTTCGAGTCTTCCGGGAGCTTAATTTGATTTCGATTTAGAAATAAAGTTTGTATCTTATCTGTCCACGAAAAAAAATTAATTAATGAAGTTATTCAGGGTTTCTTTCGCTTTGCTGTTAAGTTTTTACGTTGCTGTGACATTAAACGTGTCAAGCATTTTATTTAATTATCTATTTTAAATCCTTTAAAAACTATATTTTTTAATGCCTATTACGAAATATTTCCATTTTGATATAGTGCTTGTCACGTAAAATAGCGTAATTCCGCGCCCAGAAAAATGGCCTAATTAAAGTTTTCGATTAGATCTATTCTTTTATGACAATTAAATTTTCTAATTACACTAATCTACTCAATTGTATTAAGATGGCGAAAATCATCTAATTGAAAAACACATTACTGTCAACACATAATTTATTTATTTATTTATTTATTTATTTATTTACACCACTCCACAGAATAAATTCCAATTAATGAGTGGGAAAATTACAACAATAAATTACAAAACATAGGTATCTTAAGAAAATCAAAAAGAATACAATATTATCAATAATTACAAGCAAATGGTATTGAAAGAAATATAGACAAAGTAAATTAAAAGTAAAACATCTAGGAAAAGTGTACCCTTTTAATTTCCGACAAACTGCAATTAAAGATGTCACACTGATCCAGAACAGAGTCATGTATGTTACATGCTCTGCGCAGAGGAGAAAATTTACAAATGTTGGTTCTAGGTCTTGATAGGTAAAAAGTTGATGTATTCCTTGCTGATATGCGAGGCACATGAAAATTTAGTTGCTGCAATAGATCTGGTGAATCAATAATATTATTTACCAACTTAAATAAAAATTGCAAATCAGCGGATTTTCGCCGATCCTCCAGTAAAGCAAACGAAAATCTTTCCAATAAACGCTGATGTGGGAAACCAATTTCTGGGTACACTCCGTCACTCTTGTACCAAAGATATTTGAGAAATTTTCGTTGAATATTTTCAAGTTCATGAATATGATTTGTATAATATGGTGACCAAACTTGGGATGCATATTCCAATATTGATCTGACATAAGAAAAGTACAGGATTTTTAGACTAAGAACATTATTAAAATTTTGCGAGTTCCTGATGATATATCCCAACATTCTATAACTGCGCTTGACAATATCTAAAATATGCGGTTGAAAAGAGAAAGAGCTGTCAAAGATCACCCCTAAATCTCTAAATTCAGTTGATCTAGGCAGAATAACATCATCTATGGTATAGTTGTAAGTAATGAAGTTTTTCGTTAAGCCAAATGAGACAACATTACATTTAGCCGCATTAAGGGGTAGATTATTATTTTTACACCATGTATTCAAAAGACTTAAATTATTTTGTAGCTGCTCACAATCCAAAATAGAGTCAATTCTAATATATAGTTTATTGTCATCTGCGTACAGCAGGCTATTAACATCAAGTTGGTCAGATATTGTATTAATGAATGAGTTGAAAAGAAGTGGTCCCAGAATTGAGCCCTGTGGGACTCCGGAAGTGGCAACTATCTGCACCGAACTACGACCAAAACATTCCACGTGTTGTGGTCGCTCGGTAAGATAGGACTGTAAAAGATTTGACAAAGAAGAAGAAAATCCATAATATAGGTCGAAATTATTAATGAGAATGTTGTGGTCTAGTCGGTCAAATGCTTTTGAAAAGTCTGTATAAATAACATCGACTTGAGAGTTTGCATTTATTGATTCGGTGATATATTCTGTAAGAGAAATCAAATTTGTAGTGGTAGATCTACCTTTCATGAATCCATGTTGTCGAGTATTTATAAGACTCCCCATTTTAGGATATAAAGCAGAATGAAGTGCGCGCTCAAAACATTTGGAGAAGTTATTTATTATTGTGATAGGCCGGTAATTTTCAACCATGTTTTTGTCATTCTTTTTATGTATGGGAACAATTTTAGACGACTTCCAAAGATCAGGAAAACATTGTTGTTTAAGGGCCAAGTTAAAAAGAACTGTTAATGGTTTTGCAAAAACATGTCTACAGTCTGATAAAAGAAATGCGGGTATTTTGTCAGGTCCAACTATCGGTGTGGGTTTTATAGTTTTTAAAGCACTTAATACCTCGTTTTCAGTAAATCTAGTTATGGTTATGCACTCCGGGTACGGTGTTTGAATATTATTAGAGTTAGAGGCTTGAGGTGAACTAAAAGTCGTGTATGAGCTCCGAAAGAAAGCTGCAAATGCATCAGTAATACTCTGCGGATCCGATAACAAAGTTCCTTGTTGATCAAACATATTTTGGGGCAGGGAGTTATTTTTTTGTGAACTCCGAATTAACTTCCAAAAGTTATTAGGCTGCGAGTTTAAATCATTCTCAAGTCTCGCACAGTATTGTTTGTATTACAGCTCAACATTTCTTTTTATTTTAGAACGCAATTCTCGAAAATTTATTAAATCTTGTTGAAAATGAAAGCGTCTAAATTTTATCCAAAATTTATGTTTTTGTTTTATGTCTCTTACTATTTCAAAAGAAAACCAGGGCGGGTAGGTACGAGCTCTTTTTGCAGTTTTCGGAACATACATATCAAGACAAGAATAAATCTTCAGATAGAAAATGTTCATAGCAGTATTAACATTTTTAACCGCTTCCAAATCACTCCAATCAACTCTAAGAAAACTGTCATATAACAATCTGAGGTCAGCTTTTTTAAAGTTATAAAAAATATTATCTATTTTACAGTTATTAAACTTTTTGTCAGGGGTATAATTGAACCTTATAAATAACGAAGGATGGATAGCTTCCTCGTCAACCAAGAAGTCGTAGCATCGCTCCACAGTACAGAATTGAGGCTCTGATGTAATGACCAGATCCAATAATTTACCTTGAGAATTTTTAATAAAATTTACCTGATTCCAGTCAAAAAAGTTTAAAGTATAAATAATCTGGTTTAATCTGTTGGATGATAATGAATTTTCCGAATAATTAATATACTCAGGTATATTAAAGTCTCCTAGCAAAATTATTTTTGAGTTGAAAAGATAGGTTAAAGAAGATAAGTATTCAAAAATATTTTCATATATATCAGCATTAAGTCCGGGTGGTATGTATATTAAAATAACATATACATAAGAGTGCTCAAATATAATTTTTATACCTATGATTTCAATAATATTTTTAAGGTTATAAGAAAGCGCCAAGTTTAACTTTACCACCGAAAATGACTGCTTTACTGCTAATGCCACCCCCCCGCCCCTCTTCTCGGACATCTCTGCATAGTTTCTATCGCAGCGGTAGACAGAGTACGCATTCGGAAAAAGTTCCGAGCTATAAATCCCATCATTCAGCCAAGTCTCGGCCAAAGCAATAACGTCAAAATTGCATGTTAAAAGAGAATTGTAAAGTACTTTTGTTTTCGAGCGAAGTCCTCTAACGTTTTGATAACAGATGCGAAGGTCATTGCAACGACCATGCTGCCGAGACTCGACTAAATGCGAGCCGCAGGAACCACGAGAGAGAGGGCAGGCGGTTTCACCTTGCAGGTTGGGGGAAACCAATAAAGTTGGTTGCTACAGAGTGGACCCAAAAATATCGGACTTGAATTTGCTATTAGATTGTTTGTATGCATAGCAAGCAAAATGGTCCCAAGCAGCGTGATTGATTTCAATATTCAATTTATATTTATTTTTTAAAGACTCGCAATTAGCACACTTATAATTTTTTTTATCTGCTGCTTTTAATGTGCACATTCTAACTTCATGTGCGCCTGCGCAAAGAGGACAAACGACGTTACCTTGGCAAAACTTCACTGAATGACCAAGAACATTGCATCTAAAACAGCGTGTTATTGACGTGGAGTCATAAATGTTGCAATTGTCAAGACCTACAACAATTCTTTTTTGATCAATTAGCTTTTTAAAAGTAAAAGTATCTAAACGTAAAGTAGCCTGAAATATAGTTTCATTTTTTTTTGTAGGCCAGACCTTAAGTACACTCATCCTAGATGCACCACTAAACAACAATTTATTTTGAGATTTATAAATTGCAATAATCAAATAGTTCAATTGAGTTTATTTTGTTTACGGTTAACGATAATATTCTATTAGGGTAATAAAATAGGAACGATAAAAGTCTATTGATTATAACTAGGAAAAGAAGAACGATTATGGTTGCCTAAAACTTCGATTGCAGCTATAGAACCACTGCTTTAAATTGTTACCACAAATAATCTGCGTATCCCATAATGCACCTAGGCAGTGTTGTCAATATAGAATCTTTGCTAAGACGACATTACGTAATTACAGTTAGTTATCTATGAGAGAATTCCTAAGGGAATAAATTGGCGATTAAAAATTTAAAAAAGCGGCACCACTGTAGAAAATGGGTATGCAGAAGGGGGAATGGTCCCGCACTAACTCCGTAAGATTCTGTTTCTCGAAATATAAGTTTGTTTTTTATGGCGACATATTAGGTAAAATTAAGATATAGTTAAATTAAGATAAGTATAATAATTTTATAGCTTATAGGATTTACTATATTAATAGCTGTGCTAGTGCTGGAGACAAGGTGCGGTTACCGATTGAATCAGATTATTTCATTGGCGCCTATTTACCCTAAGTTTTTGATTTGGTAAATCGATCATTCTTCAACCGTTAACAAAGTTTTTTCTTGGTGCGTAGTAAATATGAAAGTATTTATTATCGCCCGTGTTTTGGAATCAGAAAGTGTGATACCATCTTAAAGTCATGCCTGTAAATATGAAAGTCACTAAATCTTTAAAGGTTGTAAATAAATAATGTCTTCAGTTTTCACTTTTACATAGTGCCGCCGTCTAAAAGGTAAAGTATTTAAATATGATATTAATATTCGTACAAGAAGCACAGATTAAATATAACCAGATACGAAACTAAAGCGAAATCGCCGATTTCAAACCATTTTTAAGTCACGTCGAGAAGACGCTGGCCTTTTGTCGCATAGTACGAGGGTCAGTATACAAGTTATTTGTTAGATTGGCTATATTTTACACTGTAAAATACGTAAACCGCAGTTTAAGTAACAAAGTACAAACAACAAAACAAAAATTAGAATATTGAACCATTTTTTTGATGAAATAAATATTTTATTTTATAGAATTTATGTTTATAGAGGATTCAGTAATTAAAATTTAAAAGTAGTTTATTTACCAAATGTATTAATCTCTAAGGCTGTATGACAAATTATATTATAAATGTAGAAATGTAGCATACCAAAATGATAAATTGGACAGTTTCGCAATTTTCTCACATAATATTTTAAATTATACAAAAAAAAGTCAACAGAAAAAAAATGAGAGGCGCAAGTTCATTTAATAAAAACTCTAATATTTTTCCTGCTAAACAAGTGCTGACAAATCAATCTCATTATATATTGTGAAAAAACAATATATAATTATATATATCCAGACATGCATACATATTAAACAAACGCCTATGAATTAAAGTCTGAGCTTGCTTGCCAAAGCATACTCCTAACATGTTTGAAAGCCTCTTATTGAAAATGGTTTTACCACATTAGAAAAATTAATCCACATATTAGAAGCAATAAAAAAAAATTATGTTTTGTAATTTGCCGGGTGGAAATTGCGGGTGGGTATGTTCAAAAAAAGGTTAAACAATTTATTAGGTAATGGTTTTTTTATCAACTATTCTGAACATAAATATATATAAGTGAAAAAGGGTAATACTTATTACTCCAGGACAGTTCAATTTTTGGGAATCAAGTTAGATCCCAAACTCTCCTGGCACGATCATGCAGACACCAGAATGAAGAAGGCCACCTGCGCGCTATGGGCCTGCAGGCGGGCTTTCGGCAATACCTGGGGTCTGTCTCCTAAGATCCTCTACTAGATCTATTCGCGCATTGTGAGATCTCTTCTCACATACGGGGCTATCGTTTGGTGGCCATGTACGGAGAAAGCGAAAATTCGTGCTCAACTGGAGAGAGTCCAACGTCTTACATGTCTCAGCATAACGGGTTCCATGCGGACGGCGCCAACTAGAGCGCTTGAGACTTTGCTGAGCCTTCCGCCTCTGGACCTCGTTGTGCAATCCGAGGCAATGAGGACTGCGTACACTGTTTTTCATTTTGGATGAGACTGCAGGGTATCTCTGTCATTTTTTAAGATAGAGCTTTGCGGTTTTCGCGACCCTGTTTCACTTTTTTGTAAAACTTTTAAAGCCACAAACAGAAATATTCTAACTACTTTTGTTCCTGAAATACAGGGTGAAAACGAAATGTTCACTTTTGGAGATGTTATTATTTCTCAGGCCCTGTATAAGATAGAATAAAAATGAAAACTGCTTATAACAGATATTTTTACATAAAAGTCAGTGGTGTATTTAATTTTTTTTTCTAATGCACTGTTTTTAAGATTGGGCACAAACTTGGTATTTTTTAAATGGAACACCCTGTATATTTTAACGTCAAATTTTTGCATTTTTTTTTCTGAATACATTGATGTATCACAACCTATTCTTTAGTAAATTTTAGCTTCAAAAATCAAAAAAATCCATATTTATTTTTGTTTTTAATAGTAGGCCATGAATTCTTACACACATGTATTTAATTATTTTTTTTTAAAACGCCATGTGATTTAAACCTGTTTATTTAACTATATTTTAAACATTAACTTAAAATATTAATATAAACATAAAAATGTTAAAAACAATAAAATATATCGGATCAGGTTTAACATTAAAAACTAATTAGTAATTACAAGAATCAAATTAGAAAATTAATTACAAAAACCAAAAAAAAAAACAACAAATATAAATTTAATAAAACTGTTCAAACTGCTGTCCATTTTGTCTTATACAAAAACCACATACAGTCTGTATTCGTCTTAAGGCATTTAAAATTATAAAGGGTTGCCTTTGTAAGTTTATGAATGCTTCTTCAGTTGTCGCTCGGATTTCATTTATATTATTATGCCGATTTGCATAAATTTTATTTTTTAAGTACGACCATACAAAAAAGTCCAAAACACTTAAGTCCGGTGACCTCGGGGGCCATCTGATTGGCTCGTGTGTGCCAATCCAACGTCTATCAAAATAGGCACTTAAATATTCTCTAACTACCCTTGAATTATGAGCGGGCGCTCCATCTTGCTGGAAATATATTTGATGTCGCTGGGCTAAAGGTATGTCCTCCAGTAACTCTGGCAAATTATTTTGCAATATATTTAGATATCGTTGGGTAGTTAAGCTACCCTCAAAAATTGTATATACAATTTTAGTGCCCAATACAAAACAGGAAACACTAAAACCAAATCGGCCTTGTTGCTGTCGTTCAAAAGTAATATGTTGGTTTTCTTGATACCAATGTCTGGTATTTTGCCTATTAAATATGCCACTACTGCTTATATAGGATTCGTCAGACCATATTACCTTTTTTACAAAATCCGGATCTTCATTAGTTTTGGTTAAAAACCAATTAGAAAATTCCAGTCGTTTAAACGGATCGTCAGGACGCAATTCTTGAATAATATTTATCTTATACGGTTTAAATTTATGCTTTTTTAAAATTTTTTGCACTTTTGTTTTGGAAACTCCTATTTCTTCCTCTATCTTTCTACAGGAAATTTGGGGTCTTGCTTCCACACACGCTAAAACATTAATTTCGCCAGCTTCATTTCTATCAACATGGGGTTGCCTAGGTTTTGAATAGCAGCCATAATTTAAAAGATTAGATTTTAATCGGAATACCGTAGCCCGAGATGGCTGACGTCTTTCTGGAAACCTAATAAGATCTTTTTTATTTTTTGAATTTTGTAACAAAATAAAATAAGCTAGAGCTTTACCTATTTAAATATAGTTGCTGCGCCGCTTCGACATTTTCGTTAGAAAGGTTTAAACATTTTATAATATCATACTTTTCAAAATGTTGGAATTCCATATTTTCACCGTCAGCCATCATTATTGATATGTATTGAGTCTGTTTGTGACTTAGTTCCATGAATGCAATAAACAAAACATTTTTTTATGCATGTGTCAAAGAATTCATGGCCTACTATTAAAAAAATAAACATAAATATAGATTTTTCTAATTCTTTGAGCTAAAATTTATCAAAGATTGTTGATTGATTCAGAGGTTGTGATACATCAATGTATTCAGAAAAAGAAATGCAAAAATTTGACGTTAAAATATACAGGGTGTTCCATTTAAAAAATACCAAGTTTGTGCCCAATCTTAAAAACAGTGCATTGGGAAAAAAAATTAAATACGCCACTGACTTTTATGTAAAAATATCTATTATAAGCAGTTTTCATTTTTATTCTATCTTATACAGGGCCTGAGAAATAATAACATCTCCAAAAGTGAACATTTTCGTTTTCGCTTTGTATTTCAGGAACAAAAGTAGTTAGAATATTTCTGTTTCTGGCCATAGGAATGTCCTCTCCTTCTAATGGGCTATACTGCATGGCTCCAGTGACTGTGGACTGCGAGGGATTCGTGACGCACATTGCAGGCAGAGAGGAGTGGCAGCATTCCAACAGACCTGCATTGCCAAATAGGGGGACCATCTGGTACACAGATGGCTCCAGAATGAATAACAGAGCTGGATCAGGGCTTATTGGTGGGATCCCACAAACCAGTAGGGCATACTCGCTGGGGGAGCACGCCACTGTCTTTCAGGCCGAAGTATTCGCTGTATTAAAATGCGGACAGAAAATCCTAAGCTGCGGACGCCGCAATACAGGCGTATCAATATGCTCGGACAGCAGAGCTGCCATTAAGGCTATCACGGCCGCAAAGGTAAGCTCCAAGCTTATACTAGAGTGCATCAAAGTCCTGAAAAAACTGGTACAGGTTGGATGCAGGGTCCAGTTCGTCTGGATACCTGGCCACGCAGGCCATGCAGGTAATGAGGAAGCGGACTCTCTTGCCAGACTGGGATCCGCGAATGTGCCGATGGAGCCGGAACCCATAGTTGGTATCGCAAAATGCGTTGCGGTCGCGTCAATGAAGGGTCTGCTGGACAAGTGGACCCACCGAAGATGGACTGAGTCCCTGGTATGAGACAGGCCAAAGCGCACATAGGTGGGCCCTCTGCCTGTCTCACCAAAAATCTACTACGCCTAAAAAGACGTGAAATTCGGCTAGTGACTGGTCTTTTAACCGGCCACTGGCACTTAAGAAGCCATCTCCATACTATCGGTATTGCGGACAACCCGGAATGCCGATGGTGCTGTGAGGGGGATGAAACTGTTGACCATGTAGTCGGGGAGTACCCAGCACTCACGCGCGCCAGGTTCAAATACTTGGGTAACACTTTCAGTGTACCGAGCGACTTTAAGTCCTTCAGATCAGAGAGCCTTATCGGTTTCTCTAAGGCCGTTGCGCTCTGGTAACCCCCGGTGGGGCATGACGAGTCCCTCAGGAGACCTAAATGCACAACTGCCTTGGCAGCCCACTGATTTGTCAATTCAATTCAATTCAAGGGTAATAAGATTGCGATATGGGATGTTAAAAGAACATATTATTATCACGCAAGCATTTTTAACTTTTTTGACTTTTTTTTATATTGTCACTAGGGTAATAAATATTTTTAAGTGCTGTTATTCTATTATCAAAATGCGTTGTACTTTTAATTGAATTGTCGATTATAGGACTCAAATTGTTGATTTCGGGTATTAAAGGGGATATTAACATTGTCGATTTGATTATTAGTAATTATCATAAAGAAAGTCCTTTTTGTTTGTTTTGCTCTTCTATAATAGCTCGAAATTTAACTGCATTTAGTTTTAAGTTATTTTTGTAATGTTCTTAAGATCTAAATTAGGATTCGATTGACACTCTTTAAAACCTGCGCAGTCTATTGGTAAATGTAACTGTGAGTTATTTGTATATTAGGAAATTGTTAAAATAACCTTACTGCATTCTGAGAAAAACCATAAAAGTATAATTTTGCCAAGAGGATTCGTTCTTACTAAGCATGCTAACGTGCTAATATTTTTTCAAAATTCTGACTGACAAGTTGGTATTATTTGCATTTTCTTTGCAAAAAAAAAGATATTTATTAATAATGAAGTTCTCTCTGATATTGAATTGCTTATCTAAAGTCATTCGTTTTTTGAGGATATGGTTTCTTAGGCAATGGCTTAATAATCCTTTGTTTAAAGCTAGATAGGAAAACTCCCTGCAAAAGATAAGTGAAGTTTTTTTACGAATGCAAATGTTGTCACATAAGCAGCAGGCAATTATAGTAATCTCATGAGTAAAAAAAAGGTGCTTGCACATTAAAAGCATTCAAACATTTTTTTTACTATCAAAAAGTACGCACTAGTGCATAATGTAATCTACTACTTATTAGGATCAAACATACGTCAAGTTTACTGTATCAAAAATTGCCGATCCAAAAGCCTGCAGTAAGCACCCTTATTCGTTTTGCAAGATAATTAAAAAAAATATTTATATAATTGTATTTGAAAAATTATGACATGACATCTTAATATTTTTTTTATTTCATTAATTATATTATTCTGCTTTATATTTTGACACTTTAGCAAAAAAATTGTACTTTTACAAAGTATGATATTTTTTATATATCACTATAATACTACATACTAATACACATAGTACCTACATAGTAATACAAATATTTTTAGGATATAGGTGCTCGCAATCTATTTCATAAGACAACTTGTGCCAGGTATATGCTTTGGAGCAAGCAGCGCAAAGTCAAAGAATCAAGGCCGAAAATCGCTAAATCACCGCTCTTTCGCATCTGATTATATTTAGTTTGTACAAGAACTATAGTGTATAATATTATCATTATTGTAAGGTTCCTAATCACTAATCACTAATCCTTCCACTTTAGCGCATGTGGTTTTAAGAAATATAAAAAATAGCGAAATCTAATATAAAAAAAACAATTATCTATCAGGATTTCATATTTACTCAGGAACGTTTCGTTTTTAGAATAAATTAACTGCTGACAAGACTTTAGTCGTAAGTGTTTGAGTAATGTATTTTAACAAAACAATAAGAAAAACTAATGTACAAAATGTTCAGTTAATTTTTAGAATATTTTTATAGTTATCATTTTTATTAAATTATATTTAATAAATTCTATAAGGAATTTCAAATAACTCTACCACAGCCCAGACTTGTCTTAACGGAGGTTTAATTGTTTTACGAGAAGGATATTAAGTTTTTCAAGTCTTTTAAAAACTCAATTTAATTTCATATTAATTATAAAGTTTGGGTCTTACTTCTTATCTGTTAAAAAAAAAACACTTTAGTTATTGAGTATATAATACTTCTAATGGAAGGTACGGACTGGGATTCATTACGTGAGGGTGGATTATCAGAAAGGATGTTGGTAGACGTGTCACTAATTTCGAGCCTACGAACGAAAGAATCATGGTCCGACAATTGAATATGTATTGTACTTACCACTGATTACAGTGAGGAGGAAGTAGAAGAATTTTATTCTCAGATTACACATCTTATAAGCAAACTCGCTAACCAAGAAATCCTTATCTTAATAAGTGACTTAAGTTCCAAAATAGGCAAGGAAAGAGAAATCAAACATATTACAAACATAGGACCTCACGGCCATAGCGTTAGAAATGTAAGATGAAAAACTCTTGGTGTATTTGGATCCGAACAGGACTTGGTAATAGCAAACACTTTTTATGAGTAAAGTCAGACAGAAGTCTATATACTTAGACTTCTCCGAGAGACGACAGAGAAGATCATATTATCCGAAACCAGATTCAATCGACTTCTGGAAGAATATAGGACAAAAAAAAGTTTATGCAAAAAACAAAATAACCAAAATATAATCTTAGAAAATATAAGGCCGATACAGTAAGGAACCAAGTAAAAAAGGGAGGACATAAACGACAAATGCGGATTGCAGAGGAGACTGATAATGCAGAAAAATCAATAATGCTCCTTGCTGAAACAACAACTAATGTCAAAGAATGTTGATGAATGATGGAGTGAAACATAAATAATTGATGATAGAAGAGATTCTGTTACTCATGAAAGAGCGGAGAAAAATGCCAAGAAATAGAAGTTCTGAAAAGCAAATGTGATGAGTTCAATATACATAGAAAAGCAAAAGAAATTACAAAAAAGTTAAATATGCGAAAACTTGTAATTGATGCAGAAGAGCTGATTGTGGATAAAGAAGACCTTAAAGAAGGAAGAAGTATATATGTCTATTGATAAGAGAAGAGACTCATCTCCCATTTAGGCTGAGTTCGGACCTAATATCATGATAGAAAAAGTTGAAGTTGCCAATAATACTCTAAGAAAATGAAAGGCTCTAGGGCAGAAATGGAGTATATTCGGAATTCTTAAGACTTCGTGACGGCGAGTTCATCACATTTCTAACTGGCATTATATTAACATCTACAATACTAGGAACATTTTAAAAGAATAGCTTATAATGGCTAAACTTATAATATTACCAAAGAAACGGGGAGGCAAATGATGTAGTAACTACAGAACAATTAGTTTATGAGTCACATGCTCAAGCTGTTCCTTAAAAATATTCATCGAAGAGTCGGCGAGGAAAGAGTGTCACATACATAATTTGGATTTATGAAGGGCATGGACACAAGACTTTTCTGTCTACAAGTATTGTTTCAACGCTATAGGAATAGGAGCTGTCATAGTTTTTCCTGTTTTATAGATTACGCGAAGGCCATCGATTTGATAGACCTCTTGATGAAGATAGCGACAGATGAGGTAGGGATCATCCAATACGTTTACTGGAATAAATTAGCTACTATTAAAATTTATATGAAAGAGCAAACCAACACAGTAAACATTCTTCCAGAAGTTAGACAGGGCTGTATCCTGTCACTATTTATATTTAATCTCTACTTAGAGGAAATCTTTAAAGAGGCCCTTGAAAATACCGATATAGGAATTTTGCTGAATGCAAAACGAATAAACAAAAGCTTGTAAGTAGATAATACTGTGGTTTTCACGACTTACAAAAAGCAACTATAGCTTAGAAATTACCACTGGTAAAATCCAATTCATGTTAATCAATAGAGAAACTGGTGTAAGAAACGGCTTAACCATCATCAACACATCAATACATAGAGTAGCACAGTTCACCCATCTGGGAATGCTTATCTATCTTTAATGATCAATGATAATTGAGACCACTCACAGGAAATCGGGTGTAGAATAAAAAAAGCAGGAGTCGCGTTTAACCAAAGGGCTAATGTTGAAAAGCCACAGCTTTATTTTCTTGTTTCTTTTTTTAGGGAATCGACTTATAGACATTAACCGAGGCAAGACCGGTAAGATCCAAAGCCTTCAAAATGTGGTCTTAGAGGAGGCTGCTGACAATACCATGTGTGAACAGAGTAATCCACAAAGCAGTGAGGAAGAGAATCATTGGACTTGGAAGTATGGAACACTATCAAGAAGAGAAAGCATGAGTACCTCAGATATATTATAAGGAACAAAAGCAAATATCACTTTTTAAAGTTCGTTTTCAAAGTGACCCCTTATGATAGAATGTCACCAGGAAGAAGGAGAATATTGTGGCTTAAAAACTTAAAAACTCTTTAGATTAGATTCTCACAAACTACTGCTGAACTATTTAAATCAGCTGTGAAGAAGTTCATCATATCCAGGATGATTATCAGTATTCAGAATGAATAGACATTTGAAGAAAAAGGAAAATTAATTATACTGGCAATGTATTCTTCTGGATTCTTTGAAAAATATACTTTTTTTATGACTATTATACCATATATGTATTTCAAAATATATTTATTCTGTAATAAGTTTAAGAATATTCCTTTTCACCCATGTTTCGAGATGAATAACTGTTATGCCAGCTAAAAGTCATGCCTCAAAACATGAAATAAGGTTACGGGATCTTAAAAAGTTTCAAATAATTATTGTTTTTCATTTTCACTTTCATCCCGTAGGGACATCTAACTGAGTGACGCTTTTAAACTTAAATTAAGATCTCTGAACCTAAATAATAAATTATTAAAACATGAATTGAAAATAAATTAAAACAATAGTAAGTACATTATTGTAGAAGAAGTATATTAGGATTAATTTTAAGATTAAGATTTATTTTACAATTTTCAGCGGAAAAAACGTTTAAGCTAGCTATAGGCATTTTTTACTTCTGAGAATGTAAATTTTTAAAAGCAACTAAGGCTGTTCCAACTAAACTTCTGTTGCATCAGTTTTGTCATTTGTTTGCCTCATATGTATACTACTAGAGACGAGGGTTCCTTTTCTTCATTTCGACCCAGTTATACTACTCTATAGCGGGATGAGCGTTCTTTAATTGGTTATGGTCGTCGATGTCTTGCAGGTTGCATCTATTGGGCACACTTATCTATTGGGAAATTATACTCAATCAGGAATGTTTCTTTAAGTGGTGTAGATAAGCAATGGTTCAACATTTGAAATAAAACGCCGCGCAGTTGGGTTTAGAGGATTACATTTACTAACTAGTTCGAAAAAGTTGCTCTCCATGTTACAGAAAATATCAAATGACACCTTTAATAAGGAATAATTTGCCATCGCATAAATTTAAAGTAGTGATCAGTTAATTTGATGAACATACTATTAAATATTGAGCTTCATTTAGCCTTGATTTCCGGCCGCTATTGATTAAATTGACTGCTGGTAAATGTCCTTAACGCTGAGTGGCTTTTAATTATTCATAAATTTTATTATATATTGTAACATATAAATAAAGAGAAATTATTAAAAAAGTTCTAGAGATATTTAATTTTATGACTATTTTTTTATACTTATTTCTGTTATTAGAAAACGCCAATAATTTATATCTAAGGAAAAATAATTATTTTTACTGTTTTTTCTTAAATATAAACCTACAGCCTGTACCCATTTGTAATAAAATAAAAGCCTTTAATTGACATCAAAAATTTTAAATCCGGACCTCTACAACTAAACACAACTGCATCGAAAGTTCAAATACTAGTCCGGTAAAAATTTTTATAAGTGGTGATTTATTACATTTATTTAATTATTGTCAACAGTCCAGTTTTTTTAAGGAGACTGTTAAAAGTTTTATAGATTCGTTGGGTATTGTTCCTTAAAATAATATATTTGTAAATATTATATGGACTGCACATAAAAAACCTTAAACATCCGGACTACGCCGCTCTAATAAAAAAATAGATTATTAGTCACGGAAACTAAATACAGTTTTGATATCCTTAAATTCCTTTACACTTGATTTCACATTTACCATTTGGTTATTTCTTTCAAGCATTAAAACCTTATCCAAGCGTATAGTTCATTATATGTGCCCTTCTACTGCACGTGTATTGCATTGTATTAAGATATTATTATTGGCAATTGGGATCGTTCTATAATCAGTTGCATCCAGGTATTCAATTCAGCATAAACGTTGGCCATGTATAAATCCACTAAAAGACCTGAGGGAAAATCTTAGATAATGATTTCTGACCTGACCCTGATCACAGAGTTCCGTATATAACATGACAATTTACCAAAGTTTATATAACGCAAATTATATAGATTATCGCCGAATATAAGATATACTACTCACAAAAAATTATATTTTAACTAAAATGCTTATATCACTTTACTATAATAGTACGTTATTCTCATCATTATCTAGCATCATATTATGATAGTCTAATCAAGGCGTCCTTAATTTATTCAGGTAATTTTAAATGGCCTTAATCATAGTGAGATAGCGAGGTCGCGCATAATGGGAAACGGAATTATGGTCGTAATGGAGCCAGATATTTGGGCGGATTCGCATGCACACGTAATAATATTGAAATCAGACATTTAGACTGGGGGGTGTGTTCCTGCAGAAATTTATGATGACTGTTCGTTTGACCGGTGGTTATCGCCTTTAATAAACATTTGTGTTTATCCATTTTATCGTCTGGATAAGGCAATTAATGTCAAATATATTATATGCCCTATACATAAAGAGTTAAAGTGCTATAAATTTCTAATATAGCCCTGGAAACTTCTATAGTTTTAAATATTCTTAGGATTGGTAGATTAATATAAGTCAACTCAATTCACTCAACTTTATATATTGTACTATTTTTTGGATAAGCTTGTATGTAATAATTCTGAGCAAAGAAAAAAAGTAGAAGAAAGGCCAGTGCTGCAGTATTTTCAACAACGGCCTTTGACTATGTGAGCCGCGGAATTGAATATTTATAAAATTCTGAATTTTGCCGAATGGAGAACAAATGAACATCATCTGGTACGAAACAGAAACTGTGGTTTTAACCGATTACATGAACAAGTTACAAAAATCAGCAGTACCTATGGCTTTAAAAGATGTTAGCACTAATTTAGGAATTAATATTAGTAAGACCAAATTCATGGTAATCAATAGAAAAAGTAGTGGAAGATACGGCTTAGCGATCAACAACACACCAATGTAACACAGTTCACCTATCTGGAAACCATAATCGATGATAATCATGACCACTTACAGTTCGAGTTCAACCAAATGGCTATTCAAATTAATAGGAGAAAGGCCACTGCTGCAGTACTCTCTGACTTATCCAAGGTCTTTAATTGTGTGAGTCGCGGAATACTAATTTTGTTGTGGTAGGTAGTAGTGATGTAGAAATAGAAAGTCAAGCTTGCAATGTACATATTTATTTGTCTAAAATATCACGTTTTGGTTGGTAAATATATCAATTATGTACCAGTCAAAGTCATCGAAGTAGAAATTAACTGAAAAAACTTTGAATAAACCTTAAAGTTCATAGTTACATCCACACTCAGCTAGCGTATGGTAGGATATACAGGATATAAACCCTTTGAATTTTTATTTTTCCCAGTCTTTCGTGCTCCTTGCGTCAAAATTGAGCTTCAGACCAACGATTTACTCCTGATCTGGAAACGTTAATTTTTAATGTCAATTGGCTCTTATAGATATAGTTCACACTTTATTTACAGGGTATCTGGTAAATGCTGTTATTAGTTCTTAAATTATTCAATTTTAAGGATAATTTGAAGTTGTATTTCTGGCAATTTCCTCCAAAATTGTTCACTCGTGCTCTTTGCACCAAATTTAAATTTTAGAAGAACGAATATTGTAGTTGTTTGTCCAGGCATGTTTAGTTCGTGCTGATTTAAAAACATTAATTTTTTCTACTCATTGGTTCTTATTAATAAAGATCGTTTAATCTCACCTATATAGAAGCCCAAAGCGCTCATAGTGAAGCCCATTTAAAGTGTGTTTGGTAGATGCTTAGGGTCTTCTGAACGTTTTATAATATTATTTGATTTTAAAGGTAATTTTAGGTTTTATTCGTGGAATTTTGTCTAATTTTGTCTGAGATACATTTATATGTAGAATCGTGAGTAGAAGTGAACAATCCTTTGCTTGACTGTTTATTAGTTTTCTTTTGCCTTGATTTTTGGATCATCTATTGGATCTTCTTGGATATTCTTTGCAGTAAGAGAATCTCTGACTAAATTTTTCAATTTTTATCTTCAGGGCTTTCTCTTTATGGTAAGTGTCGATAGCTGTCTTATAAGTCATAATAATTGAAAGTGTTCTTCCAGAAGAATAGTTTGACTCAAAATGGAGATACTGCCCACTTGATTCCATATAAACAAATTTTCTCAAGGTAGTATCGAAGAAAATACCCTTTTCCAGCTCCATGCATCTTCATGAACTTAATCATTGGCTTCCAGTTACTGAACTAAAAATAAAACACTCATTCTTAATAAGAGGAAGTGCGAAATTTAAATGAAACGTCGACTAGTAATTCCTATATCATTTGTAAAACTTACAAAAATATCGAAAGACTCCGCGCTTAGTAGGAAAACAAATTTTAAAGTCATTAAAAGCCTTATATTTTCCATTGCAACTTATGACGCCGAAACATGGTTGCTAAAAATACCCGACAGAAGATTGACTGTTCTATTATATTTGACCATCTGTCATGAAAAACCGATAATGTAGAGGGTTTATTATAGAGAAAGATCACCAACAAGATGAAAAGACCAGAAACCTTTAGTCTCTGCAGTCTGCAGGCCGTTTAGTACAGAGCAGTTTGAAGAGCACACATCATAGTGCCACCATATATTTTCATGGGTCAAAGGACGGGAAAATAGAGATATATGTAAATGAATTAAATCAGAATTAAACTATATTTGCAAGAGTAATAGTACATAAAAATGTTTTTAATGGGATTAGAAATAATAAAGAAAATACAAAATAAACATGTCTGATATTCCTAAATTTTAGCAAAGTATTCAGTAGTATCGATCCTTAAATGCTGCTGGCAAAATTATACTTCTATGGTCTTGCTCAAAATGCAAAAAGATTATTCGACAATTTTTAAAGAACAGGGCTGGCTGTATTTCTATATGCAACTTTACAACAGCACAGAAGTTTCGTTATATGCGAACATTAAAAGGTGTGCCGCGAAGGTCGATATTTTCTCCTTTGTTATTTTCTATTTACGTCGCAGATATGAATAGTCATTTTTAGTATTTTACCTTACAGCAATATGCAGATCACTCACACTTATATTTACCAATAAACTGCGCAGGCTATAATAAATGCCAATGGAAACTTAATTTAGATCTAATAAACATTTTCCAATATCCAAAGATCATAACTTAAAACTAAAGGCAGTTAAATCTAAAGCTATCATTTTAAAACAAAACAAACGAAAAAGAGATTTTTTACGACAGTATCAAAATTCAAATTGACAATATAAGCATATCCTTAATAAAAAAATACTTTATCATAATATTAATATACTTTAAGTTAAAAAATACTTTACCCCAAAAAACGAAATACTATTATTTAGCTCTTTTAAGACAAAAAGTTAAAAAGGCATGCCTTGTAACCCTCTTGTAATATTCCATACAGCAAGCATAGTAAATTATTTAATTCCACTTGAAAATATCCAATATGTCCAAAATTGTTAACTTTTCAAAATTCCATTAGATCCCTCGGCAAATTACAAAGAAAAATTATATCATTCATCCGGTCCAGATGTTAGCGATCATTAATCCTATCATAGTTTTATTGACGGTTCTCCGACACAGCTCTGCAGATGTTACTCTAAATCATTGTCAGAGGTTTTTTAGCCACGAGATACGACAGCGTCCCAGTCATCTTCTGCCAAATATTTTGCTTTACATGGCGAATTTATGAAATTTAATATTTTTGTATATTGCGCATCACATGAACGAGGTATTTAAGCTTAGACCGATTCACTATCTTAAGCACTTCTGTTTCTTTCTCATGCGCCGCAGGACTTTGACGTTGGTGACATGTTCCACCCAAGATATCTTTATTATTCTCCTGTAAATCACGTCCCGAAGGCTTCGATCTTTATTTCAGTAACTTTTATCAGGTTTAGTAGCAGTCGAGTCCAGGCCTCGACTCTGTATAGCTGCACTGGGAGACCGTAGCTTCTCCCTATCCGCCTCTTGTATAGTAAGGGTCTCATTCTGGTAAATGTAAAGTGCGTAATTCCGATTCGGGACCTGATCTCAGCGTGGTCCTGTTGCGAGTTAAAGGTAGTTTCGAGGTACACGAATCTGTCGACTCTATTGATATCTTTAGGCTTCAGCGAATTTTTCCTTAGAGTATAAATTGAAAAGAGTTGGCAAGAGCACACAGCCTTCCTGACTTTTTACTTCTGATCGATCAGTTGATCTGCGAACTTACGAATGCTGGTGTTATTCAAAATTGATGATTATTTGAACAGCTTTATTTTCTATACCCATTCTTCGCAGGGCGGTGATTAATTCGATATTGACAATGGTCAAATGCTTTGGTGTAGTCGAGGATCACAACTTGCATACTGAAAACGGCCTCACATGTAACTAGGGAATTGCGGATCCAAACTGTGTTTGTTCGATGTTTTCTTCGCATTTTTTGCAAATTCTATCGTGGGTAATTTTTTAATTTAACAGTTTTTAGGTGCTTGAGCCATAAGAATAAGACATAAGACTGATAATATAGAACTTTTCGCACGTGGTTTCGTCGTTAACGCTAGAAACGTTAATAGCAGCCACTGTTCTGGAATGTGACCTGAACTATAAATGGCATTGAGCAGCTCAGTAAGCTTCTTCGTGTTCTCTGCACTCAGTCATCGCTAAGTTCCCGTCTTTATCCATTAGAGATTTGTGGTTCTTCGCTTGCACTTATCAGTGACTTCTCGGATCCTCCAGTGAATATTGAATGGTCGTGTTTGACTTATTTTACATTTTTCCTGCATCCATGTCCCTTTGGCCTTCCTTACTTCCTTCTTGACTTTACTATTGATTTTTTTGTATTTCTTCATTAATCTTCTTCGGTCCATCATTTGCAGATTATCATCACTCATCCAATACCTATTCTTCGTTTTTGTTCTCAACATATAACATTTCTAGTATAGTAACAACTTTTTCAACAACAGGCTTTCAGAAAGGTACTAAGTAGGTACTAACTAGGTACTAAGAGTTCTATGACGAGTGTTGTAGTCATGTATTTCTTGATGGACTACGAGAGACTAATTTTTTTTTCATATAGAATGTTCTCCAGGATGTATACTAATGGCAGAGTAAAAACAACTCAACCAAACAAACTCTTCCCTCAAAAGTCTCTCAAAAGCAGCCTTGTAATCCTCTTTATAGCTTAGCCCAGCCAAGATCCTAATGTCCTTCCTTTGATGTGCAAAGATCTTCTTGGCATCGGCTGCATGTCCCCATGCTAGTATTGCATAGGCTGCATATGAGAATATAGAGACATTTGCAGTCTTAAGAACTGAAGATAGAGAAACTATAATATTAAGAGTACTAAGTAGATATAGGCTCTCGATGAGTTAAGAAGACAGTTAGTCAATGTGTGGGCTTTATTGGAAAAGTTGGTTCAGATGGATCTCCAGAAACTTTATAGTCTTTGCCGACTCTATCTGGCTCAGTTCCCTCATAGTAGATAAGAAGCCCATTGCTGCAAAACCACTGTTGCACCCTCTTCTGCGCTGCGACCTCCAAAGAAACAAGCAGAGGTTCTGCACGTAACGACACGGTGATATCATCAGCAAAAATAATACCTTTTGCAACAGTCAATAGGTGGTAGATCATAATTAAAAATTAAAAACAGTATAAAGCCTAGAATTGATCGCTGTGTTACATCAATTGTAATGCCACCTCCTGCCGATGACACGCTAGGGAAGTAACTTGTCTGCTTAACAGATAGGATTTTATTATCTGAAGACTAAGTAGGTCAAAATTATAGACTTTCAGCTTTTGTAGCAGGATGCCATGGTCAACGCAGTTGAGAGTTTTGCTAAGGTCACAGTAAAGAACTCTCTCTATTGATTAAAAGCCCTTAAGAATTTTCGTGATCAAATTAAGCATACCAAGGACTCTACTTCTCTCATTGCTAAAACCAAATTTGCACTCACTAAACAGATCAACAATCTGCTTAGCCAGGCAGTTTTCCAGAATCTTTGAGACAATCGTCATTAAGGACATTGGTCGATAGTTTTCAGGCATGTTTGAGTTAGTTTTTTTTAAATATTGAAATAACAAGAGCTTCCTTTAATTGGGAGCTTATTAGGCTGATCAGTAGAAAAGAGAGATCTAATTTTTATAAAACTTAACATTTTGTTGTCTAGCCTCACAATGTCCATGCTGTTTTTTTTTTAAGTCGGAAATTATGTCATGAACCTTAATAATAAAAATATCAGAGCATAAACAGGCGTAGTTTTTGTTAGTATTAGTATCAGTATTGGACTTGGCAACTGTGAAATAATTCTGTTGCTCACCTCCAAGAAAACTATTGAACCTCTTTGCCGGTTTTACCTTTTTTTACACAAGTACTTATAACTTGCCACATAGTTTTGCTAAGACTGTTTAAGGACTGCATAAAATGGTTATTATTTTGGATTTTAGCAGTCATGATTACGTTATTATGCTGACCTCTATATGACGTATTGAACCAGGGCATTTCTAAAACGGGCATCATAATCAATTGTTCGGTTAACTTTACAGTAAACTCCTTCAGTATAATTATAAGTTTAGAAGACTTTAACTCGACAATAGGATGAGCATCTTTGACAATAGCCCAAGATACCTTAGATCATATACTGTGTAGACTAAAAAGACCCTGGGTAATTAGCCCGGAAATTTTTCTTGTGTGTATAGTACTATAGTTAAAATGAAAAAATAAGTTAACAAACTGACTACATTTGAGGAATCATTATTACTAAGGCGAGCACCTAAATGCTAGGTCTAACAAATATGTTATGAAGACATGCATCTTCCCTAGTAGCATCATACAATAACTGTTGCAAATTAAAGGTGCCCAAGCTATTAAACACTGATGCAGCCCTGCCACCAGTAGTCCCAAAGTGCACAATAAAATCACCCGTCAGCAGTATATTTTTTGAAGTGTTTAGGACTTATTACGTTAATGACTCAGTGTTCTCGGAAAAAAATCCCGGGACTGTCCAATTTGCTATTGCGGTTGGCTACATTTATATATTTATTATCTACTTGTTTTCTTACGGCTTTGTAGGTTGACACGTGGAAAATACATTGTTTTGAATTTGAATTTAATAACTTATAAGCCTTCTTTAAAGAGTTTTACTGCAATAAATCAACCTACATTTAGCACTATTTACTTACGTCATATAGAATCAATCAATCATTGCTAACTTAAAAGGGGTGTGACCGAAAACGTCGCCGTCGCCATTACTCGATATTTTACAGTCTATTAGCTTTTGTTACTTTAAACCAGTAAAAGGCAAAATTTATTAGCTCTAAAGGTGGCTTTTCATGTTTACCAATAAAAGCTCCAGACTATAAAACTATTAATCGATGAGTGCTTTAAAAGCATCGGAAGGAGCGCACCTCCGGGCTCGTTTATACGCTTATTCGCTTGATTTATAGTTTAAAAGATCGCCCGCGTTCAAATTGGCGAGATTTTCTCGTGCTACTACGGCCGAAACGTTATTACACTCCCGGATTCTATTCTCTAAAGGATAATGAGGCGAGCTGACACAGTTTCAAATAATGTAATGTCGAGTGTACGCTACTATGCCACTGATGCCTCGGTCTATCAGGAATTATAGCTGTGTCTGGTGTAATAGCGTCGTTATTTAAAGGTCTTTGTATAAGGTGTATTATAACGGCTTGTGTGTTATCTCATCTTCCTTGGGAAAATTGTTACATTGATCGGTGATAAAATTACTAGAGGAGAATCAGCTTATTACAGCAAAATATACTGTCAAACATAATTATGTTGATATTGTTATTTGATGCATTTGCCTAATAAGATGATACAACTTATTTTTTTAGGAAAAGCGGATTTTTCAAGAGGTTCAGTAGATATGAAGGGGGATTATTTTTATTTTTGACGTGTTAAAATGCACATTAAAAAGCGGTGCCCTCAGATCAAGGACCTTAAAGTAGAATTGTTGCCAGTTAAGGGTGATACTGTTTCTTTTAAGAGAGCATCAAGGGTAATTGTAAGGATAATTTTTTAAGGCCAGATAGCTGGCCTAGTGAGTTATCTTGTAAAATTTTTTGTTAAATAATAATCGCAATATAAATATTCGTCAAAATCAAATTAGTCAAACCATAGTTTAGTGCAGAATGGCCCCGCTGGGTCGGGTGTTTGCGTGTATTATTCTAATACCAGTCAGCATAAGTCGGTCCCTTGGGGGTAAAAAAAAGGCATTTAATAAATTCCAGGGACATTCCTTTACATCTTATCAAATCTCTGGGACGTCCCAGGGACGTGCTTTTGGAATAGTAGGGTCCACGAATAGGATCATCTAAGTTGTTTTCATAGATGTCCTTTGGATAGTACTAGAAACGTGCAAAGGACTCTTTGGCTGTCCAGATGAATTATATAGAACAACAATATGTAGGTTTTTCTGATATTTATAGGATAAAAAAGGTATGATAGAAAAACTCTACAAACGGGTATATTTTAGAAAAAATCAATTTTATTTTAATATTATACAGTGAAGATTTTAACTTTTTACAAATAAGCCTTTCAGGGGCGTGGAGCAACCACGACGTAATCTCAATCTCAACATCTTTTCGTGTAACTTGTGTAATTTTTGGGTTAAGCATTATTACTTCTAAAACAAAAAATTAATACTTGCACGGATATCAGTATTTATTTTTGGAATTGTTTTACTGAAAGGTTTTGCATCTTTAAACATATTAAATATAATTCAGATACTAACCTTCTTACAGCACTATACGGTGGCACCTTAGAATAAAGCTAAAGCCGCCAATTTAAAATCACTTTTGCTTACAGCCGCGACCAAAAAAACACCTATATAGCGACGAAATCAAAACTCGCAAAACAAAAGTCAGTTATTTATTACAAAAAATTAGTTGCCGCTAGGCATCAAACTTTTTAAACCTAAAAGGAAAATAAAGGATGCAGAACACGTCACAAAAGCGCAATGAATTGAACGCCCCATCCTCAATGTGCATTGCAATAACCGAGAGACGACAACAGCGACCCCTCGGCTTAATAAGGCGATAAATTTGAATCTTATTCTATAGTAGCATGTGACTAAAATTAGTTGAGAATGTACTGTTCTTAGGGAAACTACTGGGAATAGTGAAAATGTTAAGACAGTAAGTGCTTATTGCGGCGGGTAGTATGAGAACTAAAATAAAAAGTTTTCAGTAGGAACTTAGTTGCTGTTGCTATCATATTTTATGATTGCCGAGGCGTCTGGTTATTCAGATAATAGTGTTATCCCACCTGTTGAATTAAATTTTTGCTTTTTACAATCTATTTCCGTTTTACAATAAACAATTAAAGCTTTGTTGTTGGTTGCATTTATATTCCAACTTCATCATCACTTCAAGCATATTTAAGCTATTGTGAATCCATTAAATATGTATATAGTAAATATTCAGATAGTTTGTTTGTCTTGACAAGTCATTATAATTTACCACATGCTAGATAGGAGAATAATGATTGTTTATGAATAATGATGATGTTGTCTTGGTTTAGTGGTTGGTCATTGTCTGGAGAATGACAGGGGTCTTAATTTTTACTGGCCAACTGCTTTAGCTTCTATAATTTTTTATTTTCAGGTAAATCGAAACTTAAATATCAATGGTGTTACCTTAGATTCAGTATTTAGTAGCTTAGATTTAATTAGTGTTAAACGTGCAATTAGTTTTGACCTTTGTTGTGTAGAAAATTATGATGATATGATATATGAGGAATATTTTTATGATTTTGATAAGCGAGATTACATGGTTATTAACGATTGTCTTGCTGGGACAGACTGGGGTCAATTGTTTTTGGGAGAGACTTTGGGAGGTTGATGTCATGGTTTCAATAGCCAACAACAGGATTATGATGAATTTGTATTGTTGCAAAATCAATGCGAGCACTTAAGAAATTTGTGCTATCAACAATACATTAATAAACCAGAAATGAATCTCGCTAGCAATCTGACTTCTTCTTGATATATTTAAAATAAAACGCCTGTTTTAGCCTCCAGAATTACATTCAATGACAAGATTAGCATAAATATCTCGAATCTTGTGGATGTTTGCAGTATACTTTTCATTCGTCTACTCAAATGAGCAGGTCAATGACATACCATCCTTTAAGTTTGATAATATGATTTGTCTGAGCACTTTAACTCTGTTAACGCAGGATGTTTATGTGGTTATTACTTCTTCTAAGAATACGCTGTATGCTGGATCACATGGGAATTCGGCATTATTCCTAAAGTAATGTGTTTGTGTTCTTATGAGTCTGAGTTGCCAAAGTTGCTTGACTTTATTAAATCCTAAGCAATTTAGATTTATCTAGATCTATCGATGCTAATTTGATGCTCTATATCAACTATCTGTCTAGCCATTTGGAGAAGGGACGTCAAGGGTTGACTTGATATATACAGATTTTTTCCAAAGCCTTTGACCGGGTTAATCATTAGGTGTTGTGAGTCCTTTTATTTAGTGGATCTCGGGTTTCATCAGTGGTAGAACCTCGATTGTTAATCTTGGAGGCACATGTTCCACTGAAATTTTGGTGCGATCAGGGGTACCATAGGGCTCCCACTCGGGCTCTGTTTTGTTTTACATCGTTTTGACTGATTTGGTTTGGACACTCAAAAATGTGGTAATGTTTGCTGGTGATGTGACGCTGTTTAGGTTTATAACATCTCTATATGATGTTATACTCCTGCCAGAAGATCTTAATTTGTTTTTGATATAACCCACCTAAATAAAATTTCCCTTAATAGCAATAAGTCGCATAAGAATCCTTTGTCTAAGCAAAGAAACCCTATTGTCTTTCTTTATAAATTAAATATTGTAGAGCAATTGGTGTCATAACAGAGGTTTCTGACTTGGGAATATTTATTGTTCTACTGCTGATTTGTCTTTGCTTAGTTTTATACTAATTTATTGCTCTTTTGTTAGGACCATTTTAGAGTATGGCTCAACCATGTCGTGAATGAAGGGCATATAACTGCTAAATTAAATAGATCGAAAAGACTCAAAATAAATTTTAAGGGGTGGCTTCTTTCAGATGTGGTTACAGGAGACAGGAGTATTACATCAGTAGACAAGGGTCAGGGTAACTCGACTTACGTTTTATGCATAAGGTATTAAATGCTGCTATGAAATGTCCCGAATTAATGTCTCTTTTTACATTTAGGGTGCCTTGCACACTAAATAGACAATCACAAATATTTTTCATGCCATTAAACCAATATATGGTATTAATGAGCCAACTATACGAATGGTTCGGAGCGCTAATGGCCTATGGAGGTGATAAGAATTTTTGACTCTAAAATTACGTCTTTTAAAAAGCAGTTAAAAAATATATATTATAAAGTCTTTAATTAATTTATCTACACCATTTTTTTATTTATGGATAAAATCTTTGGTACTACCACTTTGTGATATGTTTTTTTTCTTGTGTTATGATAAAGTAATTATTTAGTACTTGGCAGATATATGTTTTTCCTTTTACATCTGTATATACAGGGTGGCTCTAAAGGATCTGAACAAAATCCTAGGACATACTTCTAAGGTCAAAATAAGCCAATTTAAAGTAACTTACTTTGAAACAATTTGCTTTGTTTCTTAGTTATAGGGTGTTATATTGAAAAAATAAAAATCGATTTTATTTTGCGACATATCACTTTGAAAACTGACACCTAGGGGTTTCATTGTATGAGAAACACGAAAATGGGCATCTTTTTACTATGACCGATAGGCGGCACTCCGTACTGCACTGTTGATGTGTAAAATGGCAATAACTTTTTTGCAAGTGTAGTCTTTATTTTTTTTCTAAAGGAAACAAGTTCTCTTAGGCTTTTGAGTAAAAAAGACTCTCAAGGAATAAAATTCTTTGTGTTGTTACTTTCAGCGTAGTTTGCAGAAAGTTTTTTTTGAATTTTATGAGAAACAATAATTTATTTTAAGTAATTCTAATTATTGAAAACTTTTAACAATTGTTCAAAATAACCTTCGTCAACATGAATACATATATTAACACGGCGTAAAAAGTTAAAAAGTACTATTTGCATTAACTCCTCGTCTGCTGCATTTTGAATCCTTGTCCATAATTTTTTTTCTGCATTAATTGCTCTAGAGTATACCATCGTTAGTTCAAGTCTAATGGAGTTTAATCTAATGGAGTCAAGTCCGGTCAGCGTGGTGGCCAATTTACAGGAGCCTCATTTCCTCCATCATCTTTCCAATCCATCTTTTCAGATATTGTTGATGCAAATAATTCCGATTTAAAGTGAAATGTTTTATACAGACCTTTTAGAGACACCCGTTATGTATATTTTTTTAACGGTTTGTACTAAAATTAAAAAGATAAATAAGCTTATAAATTGGTACTTGAAGAAAATCGGTAAGAGATCCTGATCTTGATTTAAAATTTCCTTTTAAGCAATATTTTATCAAGGCCATTAATAAAACTTTAAATACTGCTGATACGCCATAACTAAGCACGCTATTATACATGACAGACATTTAGCGTCGAAACCGAAGGGCAAATTGCTATTACTTTAACGGGAAAAGATTACAACTAAAATTAAATTTTATCTATTAAGCAGAATCTAAAAAATATGCTGGAATATTTTAGCATTCTTTCGACGTCCTAGTTAATATTGTCTTAGAGCAACAACAGCAACATAAGCTCGATTTTTGCATATGTAACTTTGTGATATTGAATCATCTTGATTTTGAGATGCACACGCGCCCTCACGGCATTATCATGTAACATCTTCAGTCACTTGTATTATTAATGCAATGTATGTTAGACAAATTTTAGCTCTATTCAAAATATTTTTTGAAAAAAATTTATGGTCAATAATTTTTTTTTTGTTGGCATGTGGCATTTAACCATGCAGCCAGTTATAATTTTTATATTTTATTTAATTTGCAATTATTAACGTATCGCATATTTCTAACTACTCTGATAATTGATTTAACAATATTCTTTATCCTTTACACAAATTATGCGATTCATTTTGACGGAAGGTTATAAAAAAATGTGCGAAAGCTAGCGTTTGATCGGTTGCCAGTGAACAAATCGAAAACGTGGCATATGTCGCTTGCCAGCGATCTATTTATTTTTCCACGCCCGCTGTTGTTTGGTTTTAGAATGGTTTTTATTTGTTACACGTCGCTTGCTGCTTCCGACTTTTCACGCGATTTTTTATTTAGGTTCTAAGTTGTTAAAAAATAAACTAATAGCAGTAATTTGTATCAATGACTGACTGAAGATAATACGTGTTAATACTATTAGGTTAGAAAGCGCCACTAATAATGATTAATGATATCACATTAGCTACAAACTTACAAAATCAACTGACAAGCTCAAAGCTGCACTTTAAATAAATTATTTATTAATCCTGAAAAATGTCACTATATAGTTTTTTTAAATAAATCACCGCAATACAGAACAAATGTGATGTTTATCTTGATGGAACTAAATTAAGGTATGTGGATTGTATTAGGGATTTCGATGTAACCTTGGATTCCAGGCTGTTTGATTTACATCAAAAGAATTGTGTTCACAGAGTGATTAAAAACGTAGTATTCATATCTCAAATAACTACCGGTTTCGGTAAAAGTAAATCACTAATTTTATTATATGTATAATTCGTTGGCAAGATTGATCCTTGAGTATGCAGCAGTTGTTTGGAGTCCGATGTTTTACAAATATATTGATCATTCTGTTTAAAAAACTAATTAATTAATAAAAGCTATTACATTTTGCGTAATAGAAAAACTTTTAATATTTCCAGGTACTCTTTCAACTATTTACCAAACTCTCCAAGATGTGTTATATATTTGAACTTGCAAATTCCACGGCAGATTTATTCTTAGTATTAATGAATTTAGGAAACATTTAAGGCATCCTGATGATTAGTTCTTGTTAACTTAACTCCTCCTTTTTTCTTCTTCTTCTTCCTTATTTACAATGGACTCCCGTCGAATGTCGACGGCCGCCCAATCTTGCTGTTTATTATGGGCCTACAGTTTAATGTGAGTTGCTAACCACAAGTGTCTTGTATTAATAAAAAAAAACATAAACAACCATGCCCATGCCAGGATTTGAAACCACTCGATCGTATCGTGACCACTTTGCCCACGGTACTACATACTGGGGTCGGAAATTCTTTTCCTTTTTTCGGTAAATATAGTATGATCATAGATAGGTTCCTACTTCTTAGTACTTTGCTTTTCATACATTTTGTACGTACATACTTTCATAATAAATGTTATTCTAAGAATTTAAATTTATTCAAGTACTATAAATTCCTGTTTACTTGTTTATTGATTTGTTTTAATCTCTGCTTTTTGTTTTTTGGGTAGTTAACTGTATTTGCTGTAAAACTTTTGTAATAAATTCATAAATTAATAAATAAATAAGAAGAACAGCAGGTAATTCATGGCTGACCTTTATTCACTTATTCAGGTGTTTCTCAATGAACGAATCAATCAATATATGTTTTGTGGTCATAAAAATAACTTTGTTGGGAAAGCTGTAAAAAGAGAAAATATGTATACGTAAATACTTTTAAAAGTAGTTTCCACCATCCTAAAGGTGCTCCTGCACCCATCAATTTTCTCTGTTATCCAGAAATACTCCTCCAAGACCCTAAACCAAAACTGCCGAAATAAACAATTCTATTCAATGTAACTGAAGCAAAAACACACATAAACGAATGGCACAAACAAATTAGGTGACTAAAATCTAACTAACAAAAATTAAATTAAATCATATGCAAAAGGCTATTTGCAACTAAAAGCTGTGTGTAACATGTTTTATAAAAAGTTTCAATACAACTACCTATAACTTTTAAATCTGCTATAAGATGAATAAAAAGTTTCTTTACCATCAAATCGAAATGTTCTTTTGATTAATAGACAAGACCACACCATTAGCTCATTGACTGCTATATTCTTCTATATTTAAGAGTTATTACCAGCTGTCAAGAAACTCTTAGATTTCCATTACACATAGATCAGTTGGCTCTCTTTTGCAAGATAAAAACACTATTAAATAAGTAATGTAGGCATTGAATTCCTGAATCACAAACCATACTTTCAATAGGATCCAATTAAAGAAAAATAAACATTTCTTGGCATTTCAAAATCAACCTCTCTTGCTACGATCTGAAGAACAAGAACATAATAATTTGCCAATATTTTTTACCACAATTGTGTGATATACCTTTCAAATTTTAGTTTATTGTCAATAAATATTCTTACGAATTTATTTTCGTCAAGTGGTGCAGAATCTGTTTTTTTCAAAAAACGTATCCGAGTGTTATTTATAATTTAATATAAAGCTAATACACTGCAACTAAATGTGAAAAATAATATCTGGTCAATGCCCGTCTTGACTTTGGTGACCGTCACTTATTCGTTTTGAGAAATTTTTAATTACATTTTCCTACAATTGCGGCCCAGTTTCGCTAATAATACATTTAATTTGGTTCTTCAACTGTGGAATTGTTGTTGGGTTATTAGCAAGAAATAAAAATCCCGTAATCACAAGGAAACAAAAATCACAAAGCGTTAAATCGCACGATCTTGTGGGTCAGTTGTAGTTTTCATTTCGTGAAATGATATGACTGGGAAACTTTCCTTGCTTTGTTCAGGTGTTGAACAGCATTGCGTATAGTGTAATATGTAGCATCATCCTGTAGTTACTACAAACATTTCATATCTATACCATCCAATTAAAGCCATAAAAATTCAGTCAGCTTGTTACAATTGTTTCGCTGTTTACGCTAACTGCATTTTGTGCCTCGTCCTCGAAGAAGTACTTTCTAATTACTCCACATATCCAAAGTCTGCATTAATGAGTGTTAATGGATGCATTTTCTTATCATAAATAACTTAAAGATTTTCTTCGCCTCCAAACAAAATATAGCACTTTTGTTTATTCACAAAACCATTAAGGTGGAAGTGTGTATCATGGGTAAACCGAATTTTCTTTAATAAGTCGACATATGCTCCAATGGCTTTCATTCTTGAGTTATTTGAATCTTTTAAGCATGGAAATGAAGAACTTTTATGAGAATTCGATGGGCAGTGCTCTTTGAAATGTGTAACTACTGCGCATAATGATGGATTACATATTTGTAGTGGGTTTTAACGATAATGTTTCATTGCTGTTGACGTATGCTAACGATAATATGACATTGCTTTTGTATCATTTCAAAAATGTATGTATCAACCGTAAACTGAATAAATTTTACGGATAATCCAAAATTGGCCTTGTCATTAATATAAATAAGGAATAGAACTGGTCCAAGAACCGAACTCTCTGGAACAAGGTGAGTCACATGCTGCTTCCCTAAAGAGGCATCATTCATAGAAACACTTTGCACTCTATTATTATTATCCAAAGCACTGAAGATTATAATAAGTGGACTAAGTTAGGGCTGGAAGTCAAGGTGAAAGCTAAGATTTGCTCTCTCCAAAAATTATGGGTACAGGCCCAGAATGAGATTGAACGAATGTAATATTCGTTAGTTAAATGGTTATAATAAAGAAGGTATTACCATGATTTGGACAGGAATGAACTTTGGTGCTTATGCTTATCTCAATTTCTTTAATAAATAGCTTCAAATACTTTTACATTATTTACGAACGGACTTTAATATAATAGAACCTAAATTAGATATTCAACATTTCGAAGAGCTATTAGAACTAAGACTAAATCTACCGGAAATCCTTAAACAATTATCTGAAGCATTTGCGGAAGAACAGACTAGTATTTATAAAGCCTTCTGAGATATCTGAAAGTATATACCCAAGTTTAAAGCAAATAGAAAAAGCATTAAATAAATCTGAATAATTATGATATAATTTTATAGAAAACTATATTAAAACTAAGTGACGTTTTCTAATTAACGCCTTCTGATTACCACTTTTTATCGACCAACGTCATGTTTATAAAATTATAAAGGGTCTAGTTTTTTTTCACATATTGCAAGTTAGTAATCACATAGTATTATCAAGACACATGCTAGTACGTGTATTTTGTTAATAATGCTTTGCTTAAACTGAAATATATTCCCTATCTTACTTAAATCTTAAAAAAATAGAGCACTGCATTTTTTTAACAAAGTAACCATTGCACGCCACTGGTATAAATAAAAGCACAGCTAACTGATATTTAAGTTACCTAAATAGATCAGTGGTGCAGTTATCAAAATTTTGCGTCTTGGCCGGATCCCACCATACAACCACTACAAGAGCACAAATATGGTTTTATCATCATCCTCTCTTAGTGTCTGCCACCGCTTTCGGTCTGTGCGTGCTGTATCCAGTCTCCCCGAATTCTCTTAATATCCTCCATCCATCTTGTTGGTGGTCTGCTTCTGTCCCTATAGGCTTGGTTGTTTGTGCGAAATGGCTAACCCAGTTCCACTTCAAAGTTGCAACTCTCTTAATGATATCAGTCACACCCATCCTATGTCGTAAAATCACATTGTATCTTAGAGACAGTCCCAATATTAACCGCGTCTGAGCAACTTGTGTGCCGTATATTTTGGTAAGTGTTAACGTTTCTACACCTCCAGTTTAGTACTGGCAGAATACTGATTTTATATTTTCCGTTTGAGACATATCGGAAAGTTGGATTTGTAAAAATATTTTTGCTTTCCAAATGCCGCTTATTCTACTTTTCAGCTTGTGAATTTCTATACTAATCCCTATACAAGACAACCTGCTCAATACTTTTTCCATCCACTGAGATATTCTCGCTCACGACAAGATTGGTCATACACTGCGTCTTCGTAATCTTTATTTTTAAGCCTACTTCTTTGCACGCAACATAGTCTGTGCCTGGTCAATACTGTCAACAGTTATGACAATCAAATCACGAAACCGTTTTACCAATAACCAAAACTCTTTATTTTATTCTCTCTTATTGAAAAGTTTTAATCTTCTGCCAAGGATTCTACCATTGTTAGCGGCACACGTGTTGAAATTAAAATATAAGTTTTGAGTTTTCGTTAGTGGTAAGGCTGTTTTGTGATTTAAGTGTCACACAAAAGGTGCTAATCAAAGAACCAGTCATCAGCGAATATCAAGAAGCTTAATAGCTCTTCATGGACATCTATGCCCATTTCTGCCCAGTTTACTCTCCTAAAGGAATATTCTAATACGGCGATAAACAGTTTCGGAGATATTGCGTCGCCCTGATCTCCTCTTTCAATTTAAATTTATTTGGGTCTGCATATAATCTGTAAATAACCTTACATATACAGTTGACCGCTTGTATACGTTTTTCAATAAGGAAGTATAGTCGGTCTTGTACAATTCTGCAGTATATATTTTTGATATTTCAATCATAATAACTCTAAACACAGAACTAAACATACAGATACATTAGAAACTAGGTGACTACCATACTGCTTAGTGATAGTGATTTAAGCCTGTAAAACAGAACGAATGAAACCTTCTTTATTTGGTGGTGCTGCTCATTATACTTCAATCTTAATAGAACTAAGATCTGGTCAAACTGCTGGCCATGGAATTAAATTTGGCGTTTTTGCTTCGAAGGTTGGGTATAGGCAGCTTGTATTATCCTGCTAAAAGATAAAAAGCATGAGTTGTTTTAAGAAGAAAACCACCTAAAATATCTCAATACTTTGCACTATTACCAGTGCATCCAGAAAGGCGTACAAAGTTGAGATATTGCTCTCCACACCATTATTTTAGTAGGAAATTTGGGAGTTTGAACGGTAAGTTTTCTTTTGGCGGTATTTTGAAATGCTTTACACTAATCTGTAAACAATTCTCGTGAGATATAAAAATTTTTCATCGCTTTTGTAGAGGTGTTATGGAAGAGATCTTGTTTGGTTTCCTCGATACGTTTGTCTTTTTAGTGCCACGCAGACAGTTTCTAAGACCACACATTTATTCTTCTAATTACTAAATCTACTAGCCAGTTTTGAAAACCCTAATTCAATTGTACGAGTTTTTTCATTTTTCAAATAGTCTTTCTATACAAATATTCGACCCTTTTTCTTGTTTCTACTTGCGACATTATTTCAAAGGACTCGCGCCTGTTTACAATCAATACTATTTTAAACAAGACTATCGGCACAATCTACTTCATGCATTACTTTTGTCTTAAAAACTTATATTAAGGATATATATTAAAAAAAAATTAGATACTTTCGAGACGGATTATATATCGGTGATCAATATTACAGTCCGCCAGCGCTAGCAATAGCTTGTGTTGATCTACGAAGCCAAAGGATTCTTCGAAATGTATGCCGGGACAAGTGACTTAGTATACACGATGCATTGTTCTATTAGAGTCCTAATAAGTTGAAGATGGTTTGTTACATACATTCTCAACCTGGACAACTTTGCCTTTTTTTTTATTATGAAACCTACTCCTCTATCCGTCGAGTCGATGTCTCCTTTTTGATGGAAAATTTATGCCTAGGTCGTAACTTTACTGTTATTCTCCTTTTTTTTTAACTTTGCTTAATCCTAAAATTTTCTAGTGTTTGTGTTTAAGCTCTTTTTCCAGTTTGCGATTTATACCTTGGTAAATCTCCAGAATATAACCTCCAAAGTAATTTCTTACCAATGGAAAATAAAATTAACAATCATTTACCAATTTGGCCACAAAAGTCACCACGAACTAAGATAAATTGCTTACAGATTGATACTACATACATTAACTAAACTTCTTTCTAAAATTTTTAAAAACTTTAAACTTTGATAAAATCCGTGAAACATATCGAGTAACATAACATAAGACTCAGTTTCACCAAGGAATATGCGCAGGTCTGCACGCCATGTTCGATGGAATAGTCGACACTGCCAAGTGTTGGGATTCATAATATGAAATACTAGACATTTTAAAAGATTAACACTATTATAAGAAATGTCAGATCGCCATAATGCTATTGATTTTCTCTGACGAACTAAAAAATCTTCGGGAAGAAAAAATTACTTTATATTTTATGATGTATGTAATAATTATGCCTGAGATGCACATTTCGTAAAAGTCTAGTAAGTAAGTAAAAAAACTTCCGAAATAAATGTAAGCGTCCTACAAATACGTATGACAGCTTATACGTCCCAAACGGAAGGCATGTAATTTTCAACATAAATGTTGTTATACTATTTAGAAATCTGGTATAAGAAAATAGGTGTTCGAATAGAGTCGTCCGATGTCCAGGAGGGAAAATAATATTTTTGTGCCTTAGTTCTGACTTATGAAAGTTATATCTAACTCGGGCTTTTTGATACAGATATGAAAGAAGTTTCTTGAATATTATTTTGTAATACAGAACTAAACTATTAAGTAACGTTCATCCAGCCTCTTTTCTCTGCGTTTTGCATTTACTCCTTTGTCATATTTTCTTATTCTACCAATTAAACGAACATAACAGTTTTGTATTAATAATCTTTTTTTTCCATCTTTACCAAACATGGCCCACAAACTGAATAACTAAAATCAAAATGCGAAAGCACCAGCGAGTCGCTGAGGATTTTTTTTAATTTGTTATTTAGAAGAAGTTTTTTGGCTGTAAATAAGTTTGAGGTGTACTAGGCTTTTTTTATACAATGTTGTATGTGCTCAGAGATTCTTATTCAATTAATAAGCCCAAGTTTATAAAGATATTGTGATATAGTAAAATTTTTCCATTTACCTGCAAGTTAAAGAAATGTGATAATCTTTTCCTAACAGTTTTCGGTCCGAAGTAAGGCTTGAATTTTTTTTTGGATTTAATTCCAGATAATGGTTTACAGAAGTGTTAAGTAATAATTGAAGATCATTACTAATTTGGTTATTTGCTTAGACCATGTTTTTAGATTTGAATGAAAAATAAATTTCTGTATCGTCTGTATACTGATGCACTGTGACAAATTCGGACCATTTACCCTGACCGCCAGCCAAATAATTACTATTAAGCCGAATGACACTGTTACTGAATCCAATATATGATATAATAGCCGGCAGCAACTCATGATTTATTTTATCGATGGTGTTCGAGTAGTCGAGGAGGACTAAACCAGTTTTCTCGATCGAAGGCTTCAAGAATACCATCAGGGCAGTTTTGTAACTGTGAGCCTTTTAAAACCCATACTGAATAGCAGGGAGAAGACTGTTCTTTTGTATATGCAGATTTACTTGTCCCTCAAAAATCCCCTTTAAAACCTTCTACAGAGTCGGCAGAATGCTAATAGCTTAAATGATTAAAAGAAATATGTGAACTAGGCACAATAATTTTAATTTCGTCTTCTGCAGCAAGACATTTTAAACAATCCCATTTACAGTCACTTTTACATTATTTACACACAGCAAATTAAACATTACTAAGATCAGAATAGACCACCTAAGTAAAACCACTTTTTACAGCTACTAAATTTTCTTAACTCCGAACTCCCGTCATTCTCGAGTCCGTCTCCGCATTATCACATTACAATTTTATACTCGTGCTTTATTGTATAAAATACCAAAAAACTTTCGTAACATCTGTTTACTTTTAGCGGATATTAAAGAATCCGATGTAAAGTTTTCACGGATTTTTATTCAGTATTTATTACTGAATACACTATTATTTACAGAGCTCAATAAACAAGTATCTTCACGGGATGGTATCGGACGGACATAGTAATGTGTTGCTGAAAAAACTAGTGTAAAATTTGGGTATTTTTAAAATTAAACTTACGTGAGTATTGACAATGCAATTTATTCAGCGAGCTCCACCATGTATACAGCAAGAGATTGAGAGTACCATGAAACAAAAATGTTTACGATTTACTGTACTGACCCATCTAATAAAGATTAAGTTTACTCACCGGGGATCCTCGGTCCCCTTGATTCAGTCATGCCAACAACCATTAATATAGTTACTTTATGTTTGCTTATAATTTACATATATATCTTCTTTCTTCGACGACGAGCTAGTGTCCCCTAAAATAGTTAAGGCTACCCTAGACGCTCCACTGCCGCTAAGCAGTAAGCATCTCAACACTCGGAAACTAAGATAACATATACCGAGATCTTAGAATCCAAATCTGTCAATCGAGAAGACAAGTGAGGGCCCTCTATAACTCACAAGACCAACTCGAAGGAACTGCGCGCTCAGAGGGCATCCCTGTCGATTGCTACACAATCGACCACAACCTGGTAATACTTCGCTAAACAGCGACAAACTCTGGTATACCATAAAACTCTAGCCATGGACTTATACAACAATAATATAAAATATTACTCACATGTCGACATGATTAACCGGTGCACAAAATAATCACAACCATTCTAATATCCACCTAGTGGACAAACACCACCACACCTGGTCAACTATGACCACTCTATATACATGGCTCTTTATAAGCCGAAGTGCTAGCACTCACTGACTCTTTTACTTCTCTTGGGTCTCTCTCAATCTCTGCTTATATTATTATTTATGTTTAGGGTATAGATTTTCAAGAATGTAAGATAATTCTCGGGCGGTTGAGACACTTATAAATGAATACAGGGTGTTTATAAAATATACGTTTATTAAATATAATAAATTACTTTAGGATATTTTACACTAGATTATCTAATTCTTTCCTCACATTAAACCTAACCTCAACTTTATACGATTCCCGCATAACTTTAATATCTACGATGAGCACTGTTTTACAGAAAACTTCCAATTTTAATATTCACATTTACTGTTTCAGCAATAATTTAAAATGATTATTATTAATTAACGTCGCTTCTTCCGAATGAAATAAAATTCAAAGCAGGAGAGCCTTTTAAAGAGCGAACTTTCGGGAGTAAAGTGCCTTGTCGAGAACCTCTTAAAGAAATTAAAATACATTAAAATTTAAAAACGCGATTATTCTTACGATTAATGTCCTTATCGTTCAGAAACACTTTAACTCTCTAACCTTTTTGGATTTAAAATGATATGCGGGCATAAAACCTCGTTAAACAAAGGGTAACAAGAAATTAACCTGAAGTGGCTATGTCCTAAGAACATTAGATTTTATCGGTATATTTAATGTTTAGTTTGCCGTAATAAATAGGAATTTTTACAACATCTCCATTAAACCTGTAACTTAAGTGCGGTTTTTACTTAATATTAGAAAAAGGAACTACTATGCTAAAGCACGTTTTCAATGCACCATTTCTGCAGTTTTATCGCCTTTTAGGAGCACAGCCACTATTTCATAAGACTATTAAATTATATGACACCATTGCTCTTTGGGAAGTGGGAGGGAGCGAGATAGAGCCATGCGGCAACACCGAGTTATTAATTAATCCACTGGGAGAGAGTGAAGGATTACTCTTTATTGTACCCTCAGGACACGTTTTTATCAAAGTGGGGTTAATAAAGCGTATATTCGACTTCTTCATATTTGGACGATTCGTCAATTCTCATGGAGGATTAATGTTTTTTTTTATTGTGTATTTATTTAATTTTTTTCTTAATGTTATTTTATGGTAATATAAATAAAAATGTAGGTTTCATCATTTATTAAGCAACAGTTTCTTAATTAGTTAGCCCTTCCCTCGAGTATTGCTCGCATGTCTGGAGCTCTGCACACAAGCATAGTTTAAAGCTGCTAGATTCTATACAAAAGAGAGCTATTCGTCTTATCGACAATCCAGAACTGACAAAGAGTCTGGATAGTCTGGAGCACAGGATAAAGGTGGCTGATCTCTGTTTATTTTACCGTTATTATCACGGTAAGTGCTCCTCTGAGCTGGCAGGCCTCATTCCACCCAGGGCTATTCCGGCAAGAAGGACGCGTCTAGCAGTTGCGGCTCATCAACATCGAGTCCACCTGCCTACCCCAAGGACGTCGCTGTATCGGGACTCATTCATTTGGAGAACATCTTCTTTGTGGAACGGGCTCCCACCTCACATATTTCCCGACGCGTACAACCTACAGCGATTCAAGATAAATGTCCACAAATATCTTCGCGCAAGCACCACTCCAAGAGTGACATAGAACTTTCCTCTTGTGCTTGTGTTTACCATAAAAAATATATATATAAAATAGCTGGTTGAAGAATCATCTCCTTGATATTATATTTGTATAACCCAATTTTCTTCTCTATTTGAAAATTATTTATTGTATTATTCTCCTAAAACATGTCAAATCCGCCGAGGCTCTGTTAATGTTTGATCCATTTTCGTCGTTAAACAAGGCAAACCGGGTATTGCATTATGTTTTGCTTCCATTGAGCGCAATCGAACGTTTTGCAGCGGCACAATTCCGCCGGATAATTTCCCCGGAGCCTCACTGTATTTCTTTGCACGTTCCCCTAAATTTATTATTAATCCTACATCTATGAAAATTGATTGGGAATTGATATTTTAGTATTGGAGGTTTAGCTAGGATTATTTCGGAATCGTATGCAGCATATTATGTGAAATTCGTTCTAAGCTCTTAGAATAATGAGATCAAAAGCTTAGACGTTTAAAGCCATGAAATGCATCTAGAGTATTGATAAATATATTATATATACTCTTAGCTAGCTTTACTACAGATGCTTTTATATCCTCTATACATATCTGGGTGAGAGACTCGGGCTGTAAGGTATGGGCCCTCAAGTAGCAAAATGACGTCTAAAGACATTAACTAACGTTATTTTTGTGTTACATGTGTCTTATAATATTAAATTGAGTAACCATTTTATTTAGAAATTATCTATAAAAAAAATTAGAAAGTATGTAATTCTTCTGCATAACTTAAATGTCTATGATTAACACATTCTTATCTGCAATTTCAATTTAAGTATCCACAAAGCTTTACTTAAAACTAGCAATTTATAAATCTTATCTAATTTACTCTATATTAAAAAGGGTAACGGCCATTATGTATGTAGAAAAGAGAATTAGATTGGAGGAGGCAGAGGAATGGACTCCATGAATAAAACGATTGGTATGGACGATCGCTAAGTAATTGTCCGTGATAGTTCTATTAACATTTGCTCGGACGGTTCTAAATTTAAGACTGGTTTGATAAGGATTCTTTAAAGACCTAAAGACCTAAGACATAATACAAGCATTTGTATTCTTCAAACATACATATAATATTTAATGCATTGAAATAATTTATGTTATTTCTTTTTAATACTGACATCTCTGGTAAATCAGTCGCCCTGGTTTTGCTCTCTTTTGTGTCGGGATTCCGTGTTTGGATCTGGCGCGCGTTTGGAAATATAAATTTTTATATGTATATTTTTCTCTACTATAAGAGTCTACAACAGAAATATAGTTAATATACCTGTACCCCTCGTTCCTCCTTTCCTGCCTCCTATTAGTAAATAATAAGTAAGCTAGGATAATTTAGATTTCTTTTCTTTTCGGTTAGTTATGGATGTAGGGTATGCATGCTACTCGTACAGTTTATAATGCGGTTCGCGATATTTTTTTTTAAATTATAAGTGTAATATTCAAGGTCTTAACAGCTCCTTCTTCTGAGGGCAGCTGAAACATGACCTTTATTTCCTCTTTGCAGTTACATGTTGAATTAATATACACTGATGGATTTCTTTTTCTTTGTATTTATATTGTAAACTTATTTATATCTATGAGTGAGCATATGTAATATCTTATGAGGAAATATAAACTGTCTATTATTATTATTATTATTATTATTATTATTATTATATATGAATACCACTAATCACTGTTGCTGACAAAACGGTATCTATTTAGAGATATGATGTATACTCAGAGATTGCTATAAGCAGTTCTGACTAGACCACGCCTTACGTCTAAGCCAATGCAGCAATGCTAGCGAACCATTGTGGAAACTTCCTGCAAAGAAAAGCGGAGAATTTAGCTGGATTCAGGAACCAAACGATAGCAAGAATCATTGACAATTTTATGATCAAGAGGGTCGTCTTTCTTTAACCACTATGATATAGCTTTTCGTGAGCCTGACTATAATGAATATCAGAGAGCTAACCAAAACACTGTCATACGGTGAGATGATACTCATGGCTGCAATTGGTTTGACGAGCTCCTTAGCTATTTCATCCCTCATAATGGACCAAAATACCTAATCAAAAAAATGGACGGCAACCTGGCTAATGCCTTACTAAGTTAACTTATTTAATCTACTTTTAAAATTATCCAATATGTTTAAAAAAACGGTTTACTGTTATATAGTTTTCCCTTGACAATGGTTTAACAACCAAAACACTTCGGGATTTTTAAAATAAAGATTGTGAAGTAAACAGGACCATTCATCTATTATTTTGCTTTATTATTATAATAAAATGAAAGAGAAATCTAATCTACCATAAAAATAAAACAAATTTATGAGTCATTTATTCGCTGCCGTAATTCAGCAATATTATTTATTGGTCTTGCATAAACTTTTTCTTTTATGCAACCCCAGTAAAAAAAATCGAAGGGGTTTAGGTCTGGAGAACTATGAGGCCACAAAATTGGACCAGGTCGGCCAATTCATCTGTTAGGGTAAGTTTGATTTGAATATCGATGAACTTCATAAGCAACCATCATTTTGGAAGCATAATATTCGGCAACTGGGCAAAGGAACATTTAAAAAAAAAATTGGTAGATAGTTTTGACAAAAACCTAATTAAGCCTGCCAGTTCAAATTTTCTAGTTATTCGAATAGGCCATTTAAACGTCCGTTCTAGATACCGGTCCACAAGTTTACTTTAAATTGGTACTACAACCTTTCTTCTCGAATAAAGTGGAGATTTTCCAACGCATAAGTAAGCAAGTTGTGCATGTTCATAAAGCCATCCTTTTTGAATGTAGGTACTTTTATCCGATCACAGTATATTATCTAAAAAATTCGGATCTTCTTGATTTTTTTCCAACATTCTGCAGCAAAATTGTAGGCGTGGTTCGTAATCTCAAGGCAGTAGGCTTTGCACCTGTTGAACATGATGTTGAACATATGGATGATATTGAAATCGCCTAGTAATGTCTACTACCGATTTCGGTATGCCTGTTCTTCTTTCAATTGCTCGTACCAAAGTAGTCGCATCATTTTCAATTTCTTCTAAAACTTGGTCAACATAATCAATACGAGGTCTTCCCTCTCTTCCCTCTCGAACAGGTTTATAAGGCATCTTGCCTTCGGAATATTAGCAATGAACATTTATCACACGATAGCCAGCATTTCGGGCCAAATTTGGATATCTTTCTTGATAAAGACTTGATGCGGCTAGAGCATCTCCTCTGCATTCACCATAAATAATAAGCATGTTTGCATAGGTACTCTTGGGCGCTATACGGCAAGGGTATAATAAATGATTAACCAATAAAAAAAAAACAGCTGAAAGAACAGTCCACGGGAAAATGAACTTAAAAACAAATCCAAAGCAAAAGGTAACAGGAACGGTAGGATACAAGCAAAAAAGTAGTTAGTTCACAGAATACTGTAAACAAACTAAATTCCAAAAATGTTTGTTGTTTATTGCTATGGCGCTAAGAATTACCTTCGCTTTTAACTTTTTAATTTTTAAGTTAAATAAAAACATTTTTAACATAACTTAAACAGTAAACCGTTTTTTAAAACATATTGGGTGATTTTAAAAGCAGATTACATGAGCCAAGTTTATAAGGTATTAGCCAGGTTGCCGTACAATTTTTTGGTCCAGTATGAGGGGTCAAAGTTGAGGTGTTAAAAATAAAAATAAATATTACATCATTTTAGAATAGATATTCTATTAAATGTTTTGGCTATTTAGTTTAACACGTTAATTGCCACAATACAATTTTTTTTATCTTATGAGCCAAAAGCTATTTTTTATTTGTTTCACTTCCAAAATAATAAAAATGATGACCCACAATTAATTACTTGTCAATACCTGTCAAAAATTGTGTTTTTAAACATGAATCAAGTGTGTCTCATAAGGCCTGGCTGACGAAAATTGCACAGTAGGCCACGTGAATCATACTTGATTCAAAACAAAACTAGCCTATTCTTGTTGTTTATGGTCATTTATGTGTGATTAGTCAAACAGTTAAGAACTAAAAACTTGTGTTTTGAAAAAAATTTGTTTTGATATTTGTTTATTAGCGGTCTTTATTATTGACTAAGGTAAGATTTTAACGCAAATCTTGTTTTCCAAGCTAATTTTAGATTTTTTTTTGAAAAGATGGATAGTTATAATAAAGAACAGCAGCGTCTTCAAAAGCTGATGAACGAGATATTTTCTGATGAAGAGCCCGATCCTTTCGGAGAATCCTCAGATGAATATGAACCTGATAGTTCGCCTTCATCATCTTCATGTAGTTCGGAAAATAGCAACGAGCCAGTTAGATAGTTCAGATGATGAGGAACTTGTTCCAAGATTGATGTCTCAAGAAGTGACTGGACAATACCTAAAGAACTTTCCAGTCGATATTCCTGAAAGTGGTATTGTAAATCACTTATTTCAACACATTGATAAGCCTCCTATTTTTTTTTCAAGCTGATGGGGGATGGAAATGTTGTAAGTAACATTGTGACGGAAACTAATCGTTTCGCTGCGCAGAAAAAAGAATCAACACTTTAAAAATGGTCCCGTATAAATAAATGGAAATATACTAATCCTGAGGAGATTATAACTTTTATCGGTCTTCAAATTTGGATCGGCTTACTTCGCGCACCTAAATTGGCAGACTATTGGTCCAAAAAGAAAATTTAGGTAAACCAAATTTCAAATGTGGTGTCACGCAATAGGTTTGAGTTGTTGTTGGCAAATTGACATTTTCAAGATAATGAAAATGCTGATAGTTCTAATAGATTATACAAACTTGGATCCCTTTTGGACCAGCTGAAAGGGAATTTTCAAAAGTTCTATATTCCCAAAGAGCAAATATGCGTTGACGAAACGCTTGTCCCTTTTCGTGGAAGGCTGGCTTTCATGCAGAACATACATCAAGAATAAACGCCATAGGTTCGGCGTGAAGTTATACAAAGTATGTCTTGAAGGAGGATATACTTATGATCTGAAAAGTATATTGTGGCAAGGAAAAAATAGATGGATCAAGCGTGCCAACTAACGTTGTTATGAACGTTTGCGATCCACTTTTGGATTGTGGGCTGTGCATTTACGTAGATAACTACTACACAAGTATGGAGCTGGCTCACAAGTTACTAGAAAGAAAAACTCATTTAGTAGGTACGCTTAGAAAAAATCGTAAAAATAATCCAAAAGATCTTATAAAAAAAAAAGCTAAAGAAAGGCGAAGCATATTGTCAAGAGAGTATTACAGGAGTTGTAATTACAAAATGGCAAGACAAACGGGATGTCCTTACTTTATCTCCCAAGCATACTGGTCAAATGATCAAAGTACCAACACGGCGTAATGGGGATATAGAGAAGCCAGATGTCGTTGCTGACTATAATACATGTAAAGCTTTTATCGATTTATCTGACCAAATCAAAGCATATTTCTCAGCTTTGAGAAAGGGAATTAAATGGTACCGAAAAATTGCAGTGGAATTGCTTTTGGAAGCGACTATGGGAAATGCTTACATATTATTTAGGGTAGTAACTGGACAGAAAATGATAATAAAAGCACTTGGAGAAGAAGTTGCTACATCCCTTTTACATCTTTCCCAAGAAAACCAAAATGAGCGAAGAGATTCACAAGTAAACGCAAATCGAGTGAAATATATTTTGGAAGACGTCGGTACTGCTAACCGGCGAAGATGCTGCTTTTGTTATTCCAAAATATCCCAAGAAAAGGGCAGGTCTGTGGCAGCTAAAAATTCTGCACAAACTAGATGGAAGTGCATCCAGTGCGATAAGTACTACTGCGTGACTTGTTTCACCGAGTGTCATGTCTGCTCAAAAGAATAATTATTTTTATGCTTTTAAAAACTGTGTACCTTGTATACCTAATCTATACTTTGAGCTTCTAGAATGTCTAAATTTTGTTTTTGTTCGACAAAAATTAAAAAAACCTTGCAGTTAACGCCATTTATACAAAAATTTCGTGTGCTAATCATTACATTTTATACGCCAGGCCACGCTTTTTAAATTACCATTGATTTATATGGCTACTGAGAATCACCGGCGAGCTACAGGCATAATTACAATAGCTTTTCTGTGAATCACGGCTGATTCACGTGGCATAAACTAATATGCTACCTGTGAGACACACTTGATTCACGTGGCAGTTAACGTGTTAATGTATGTCTTTGATCAGTAAAATGGCTATTCAGAATTGCAAAACTAAAAAAAATCTGAAAAATATCTAGTTTAAGGCGTGGTAATCGAAAATCTGATCCAAAAGTAGAATTTTGGTGACTTCTAGTAAATATCTCGAAGGCCAATATCTCACAGACCATCGATTTTTTACAAAGGTCATTCTATGTTTTTCTGGGTGCTTATGAGTTACTCCATCAGCCCCTTCAATATTATCGTTGACTTTCCAGACACCCTGTATATAAATACAAAAAGCTTTAAAAATTTCTTTAAAAGGAGTTGTGTCAAACCATGGAGCATATGTTCTGCATCAATCTAAAGGCTTTATTCTGCACTGCTTGAATACTCTAAGACTAGCAATTTTTTTTAAGGCCAGATCCAACTATCATCTCAGGTGAAAAAGATGTACAAACATAAGCGAAAACGTGTACACGTTATGGATCTTCAACGTACCTCTTTTAAAAAGCTTGTTCCGAACGTAGAATATTTGAATGAGTAAAGATATGATATTTTTTTCTTAAAGACAGCAGGATGTGCTAGCTTCTGTTCTAGATAAGTTGATCAGTTGCGTTTTCTTAAGATTTATCAACAATTTCTACTTGTCTATCTAGCTCCAGAATCCGTGAAGGTAAGTTTGTAGATGGAAGGATATCCAGGTTTTTTTGTTGGTAGTGGCGGTAATGTCATATTAAAAGGCATATTTATTGTTATTATTATATTTATTGAAAACGCGAGTAGACAGGAATAAAAAAAATATGCAGATTTCATTTTCAATAAACGAATCTGTATAAGATGGTCAGGCTGCAGCCCTATGTAACAAAAATGCGTTAGTTTTTATACACAGGCATCTTAAGATCGTTCTCATTCATCATATAGAGTTTTGTCTGTTTCATCCTAAAGTAAGATCACATGGTCTACACCATTAAATCTCATTACTGAAATATTTAAAACTACGTTTTTTTAATTCTTTAACACTACAGTAGTGTTTTTTTAAACTAGCGTATTTCAATGTAAGATCTTTAAATACAGGTTTCGATGAACTAGTTAATTACATTCATTATAATACAGAGTGTTTCAAAATTCACTACATATATTTTAAGGGCGTATTCGTGAGGTCAAAATAAGACTTTTTTTTCCTATAAACATGGATCCTAAAATGCACCCCCTTCAAGCTACAGCCATCGCAAGAAGTGTAAAAAAAATCGATTTTTTAAAACTGTGTTTACAGTTTTGCATTAAATTTAACGAAATTTGGAATACTTCCATTATTTTAGGTGGTCTATTTACTTTTTATCTTAGAAAAGGCGTAAAACTAATTTTAAGGGGTAAACTGAGGGGGTGCACACTTTTGACGGCCAAAATTTTATGTACGCATACATTTTTTTAAAAATTAAGCTACACCAGAATATGGGCCATACAAAAATCTAAATTTTATGTCTACTGCATTTTTTTGATAATACGAATAGTTTTTGAGAAAATCACCGATTAATAAAAGGCTACCAATAACATAATAATTAAAATTTAAACAGATATTATTCAGTAGTAGGATGTGACTATTTGTTTTAGGATATTTTTTAAGCGGCACGATATTTAACAATAAATAGGTAGACTAGTTTTGCTATTGTTGAAACTTTGTTATTGAGGTTTTTTCAATAAATTGATGAACAATTATTTACATTAAAGAATGACGGTTTATAAAAATACAAAAATTGGTTAAAAAATTATTTAACATTTATTAACATAATAATTTATTATTTTTTAAATAAACAATAAATTTCTGAGAAACAAATATTTTTTTTAATAAAAAGTGCTCGAAATGCGCACCCCCCGCTGCAATACAAGCCTCCATTCGTCTTCTCATAGATTGTCTTACTCGCTCTAAAATTCCGGGAGTATTTCTTATTGTTTCAAAGGCATCAATAATTCTTTGCCTTAGGACCTCGAGCGAAGGCACTTGACCAAGATTATAGACGAGGCTTTTTACATATCCCCAGAAAAAAAATCCGGAGGATTGCAGTCCGGGGAGCGTGGAGGCCATGGCATTGGGCCTGCTCTACCAATCCATCTCTCAGAAAACACAAAGTTCAAATAGTCACGCACTGTTATACGAAAATGAGGGGGGGCACCGTCATGCATAAACCACATGTTCGCTCGCACATTTAAAGGTACATTGTCTAGTAAACCATTTAAATGGTGCTGTAGAAAGTCTAAATAAGTGTCGCCAACTATAAAATTCTAGGAAAAAAGAAAGGACCAATTAACTCATCTCCCACTAAACCTGCCCATACATTAAGGCTAAAGTGCTCCTGGTGGTGAGATTGCCTAATTTCGTGCGGATTCTCTGCTGCCCAAACATGCACATTGTGAAAATTCACCATCCCTTCCCGCCAAAAATGAGCTTCGTCTGTGAATAGAATACTTGATAAAAAATTATTATCTCTCGCGCATCTCTGAAGTAACCACCTTGCAAACTGTAAGCGCCTTGGGAAATCTTAAGGTAGCAAAGCTTGAACTGTTTGAATATGGTATGGATACTATATATGGTATGGAGCTATTTTCGTGCAAAACCCGCCAGACAGTTGCATGAGAAACATCCAAATTCCGAGCTATTTGTCGGGTGCTTGGGCCAGGATGGCATAGGATGGCATTCAAAATTTGCTCCTCTGTCACTGGGTTTCGTGCTTGTTGCAGTCTGCCTGCATTGTTCCTGGGGGTCCGAAAACTACCGTATTCCCTAAGATGCCGATGTGACTCTGATTATGTTCGTACATTCGAGAGTCGGCGATTAGGAAACCTTAACTGATACAATCTTTGAGCTTCATACGCGTTACCATCAGCAAGACCATAAACAAAATGGATGTCTGCAAGATGTTCAAATGAATAACGTTCATTTTCTATTTTAGCAATGTTAGCGTTTAGAAATAAAACATGGGAATAAAAACTACACTCTAAATCTAAAACGGGAAGTGAACTACTGGAATTAAACAACGTCAACAATGACAGTAAATTTATTTTACACCAAAAATGTCAAGCAAATTAAAAAATGTCTAAAACAAATACTCACAGCCTACTACTAAAACCTCAAAAATAAAAATGTCAACAATTGCGAAACACAGCCTTCTTCCTAAATTTTTTCTTTGATTTTTAATTTACGATATTGCTATCCTTTTATTCACCGGCGATTTTCTCAAAAACTAATAATCGTATAAAAAACATGCAAGAGACCAAAAATTTAAATTTTTATATGGTCTATTTTTTGGTATAGCTTAATTAAAAAAAAAATGTATGTATATAAAATTTTGGCCGTCAAAAGTGTGCACCCCCTCAGTTTACCCCTTAAAATTAGTTTTACGCCTTTTTTAAGATAAAGAGTAAATAATAGACCGCCTAAAATAACGGGGGTATTCTAAATTTCGTTAAATTTGATGCAAAACTGTAGACACAGTTTTAAAAAATCGATTTTTTTTACACTTCTTGCGATGGCTGTAGCTTGAAGGGGGTGCATTTTAGGACCCATGTTTATAGGAAAAAAAGTCTTATTTTGACCTCAGGAATATGCCCTTAAAATATATGTGGTGAATTTTAAAACACCCTGTATATTTAAAATATTGGCTCTATCTGAAACTTGACATACATCAACTCAATGTACTAGTGCTTTCAAAATATGTAGATATGATTTTTAGAGAGGATAGAGAGGTTGGTAGAGCTGGAGAGGTGGTTATTTATATTATACAATTTATATATTATACTTAGTTAATCTCGATATTTATTTAAATAATTGCAAATTTATCGGCCTAAATTTTAGGTTGGATAAAAAAAAATACTCTGTTTCTATCTATATATAGACCACTTTTTACTGCTACTGACCTTTCTTTACACTTTTTTAAAAATTAGTTATCATTTATAGTTTATTTCTATTATATAGTGATTATTCCTGAGGACTTAAATATACATTTTCTACGGCCAACAAATATATTTAAAAAAAATATTTATTATAATAGTTACTCAATGCATTTAATCTTAAAAATCAAAATATTACAAAACTAACTTGAAATGTTTTTTATAATAAATCAAATACCTTTTATATTTTATCACTACTAGCAAATACAGGGTGCGGTATAACTGTCTCCCTATTTTAAAGCTTCCCTCGTAATGCCGTGCGGCGTCGCAGAATAGTGAGGGTACCGCCAGTAAGAGCCGTTTGGGAAACAGTTTTGTTTAAACATGTTTTAGTCTGAAGCATCATGTGGATCAACGCACAGCGCGCATTCGCCGTGGAAGTGTACCTCCGCGAAAATCCGTCAGTTATTGCTGCGCAACGAGCATTCCGGATAATGTTCCAAATTCCGCGAAATAAATGAGTCCCGGACCAAAAATCAAACTGACAGAAACTGGATCTGTTATCAAAAAAGAAGGTCGACGGCCACGGACAGCTCGGACACCCGAAAACATCGAGACTATGAGACTTTCGGTATTGGGCCACTGATAATCCGAAAGAGATACACGAGAAGCCTCTACATAGTAAGAAAGTGACAGTTTGGTGTGCCGTGTCTGAAATGAAGATAATCGGCCCTTACTTCTTTGAAGATGAAAATCACGCTGTTACTGTCAATTCGGAACGCTATATAGCGATGATTCACAATTTTTTCGCCCCAGGCTTTGCAGGACTTAATGTGCAAGATGCCTGGTTTCAACAAGAGGGGGCAACAGCTCACACATCTCGAGCTTCAATGCAAGTATTGAGAGAAATGTTCCCCGGACGTTTGCTCTCCCTGAGAGGCAATATTTCTTGGCCTGCACTCTCGTCCAACCTAACGCCCTGCGACTTCTTTCTGTAGGGTTACCTAAAAGCTGAAGTCTTCAAACATCGTTCAATGACTATTAGACAACTAAGGGATGTAATCCGCCTGAAAATTCGCAGAATATCCCAAGAAAAGCTTGCAAGAGTTATGCGAAACTTCAGAAGTCGCTTGCACTAGTGCTTCGATAATGGTGGACGGCACTTGCCAGATATTCTCTTCAAAACCATATAAGACAAAAATGTTTTAGTTGTACTTTTAAAATAAAAAAATAAAATCTTTGTATTTCAAATAACATTTCTTTTATTAGGCCTTAAAAACAGGGAGACAATTATGCCGCACCCTGTACTTAAAAATTATTAATAATGATTCTATTCTTATGATTCTATTCTCTGCAGCAATTATTGATCATTGCCTTATTGATAAATCTAGGTATATCAAGTTTCAATAGGCCGCATTTCAACAACTATGGGATTTGATCTATTTATCCATTAATATTATTATTAGACTTGACATATTTTATTCAAACATTAAGTTTATAATTAACAGATATGCCCCAGTCAATTTTTTTTTTAAATCAATTTTTGCCTTGGATAACTTAAAATTAATAATTAAATTGAGGGATGAGAAACATAAAACAGAAAATCTCTTTCATTATTATCGAGTTTAAAGAAGCTTTATAAAGCATGTCACAATACGCGAAAAAATCTCGTATTTTAAAAAGCTATCAACTGGTAAAATCTTTTGATCCACTGCCAAGAAGTTAAATCTTCTACATAACACAGATTCTGAAATATCTCATAACTTGGCTGATTTTGAATTGCTTAATAAATATTTTACAAGTTGAAGCCACTAAAGTGATATTACATTAACGAAGCAGATATTGTTTTAAAATAGTAATACTTTTTTAATAGTTTATCTGATACATTAAATTTTAAATGACTTAATGAGTCTGATTTAATAACGGATTGAATTTTATGTTCACCATTTTGTTTTAAACATCTGTTAAATATCAGTAAATCCTGTATACTTCAGAATAACTTTCCTCAAATTTTGGAAAAAGTTAGTATTACATTTTTACCCGAAATATTTACTCCTACGAAACCCAAAGATTTAAGGCCTATAAGTATTTTGCCTGTGATTCTTAAAATTTTGGAAAACCATATTTATAGTCCAAAAGAAAGTAACTGGTTTAAGCGTTCTTGACTTTAGCAAAGCTTTTAATACTATTAGTCATACTATGTTACTTCCTAAATTTCACTTTTATGGTTTTTCAAATTATTCTATTTCTTTTTTAAAATCATACCTTAATAATAGGTATCACTGTGAAGCAACAGGACAACATCCTTACATTTCAAAATCTAGCTATGTTTTAATGAAAACTGGTATTCCACATAGATCTATTTTCGGGCCTTTGCTATTTTCTTTACAAAAATATAATGTATTCTAAACTTCAACAGTACGTCGACGATTCCCAGGTGTATACAACTTTTTTGTCCGCTTTTATCTTTTTTCCTAAAATTATTTCAGTTAAATGCCTCTAAGTCACGTATTCTCTTTCTCGACTCAAATAAAAAAAATGATTTAATCGAAGAAGAAAAAATGTGGGTCTTATGTTTGACAATAAAATAACAATTGCTTCTTAAATTAATAAAAAACTAAGTCCTATTGCCTATTAGCCACTAAAGTAATTATGCAAATTTAAGACGCATCTTATAATCATAACGCCAGGAATTGTCTTAATTTTAGAACTCCTCAACACAGTATATCAGTTTACCAACGTTCGTTTTGCTTTGTCGCAGCACAAATGTGGAATATTTTGTTAGAATCTGTCAAAGAACATTCGTTTTATAGCTCTAAGAAGTATATTAAAATAATGTTATTGTAAGAACAATCTGTTTGATGATTTATTCTCTATTTGGGGATAGTTTGGAATATACCAACTAACTTACTTAACCAACTTACCAACTAACTATAAATTTACCATTAAAAAAAACTTATGTCTAGTATTAACTTATGCACTAATTTTAAACGGTTTTAATATTAATTCTTTTCTCTCCTTACTTAGCGTTTTGCGGTCAGTCGATGCCTGTATTGCCTACCCTTACATATTATTATTATATTATATATATTTATATTTTCTTCTTTCTTTAAAATTATACTTGTTTCTTTTTTATCTGAATTGTTGTATTGCATATTTTTCCCAAGTAGTCATTTCAAGGATGTATCACACGTAACTCCTCTCCAAGGCGTTACTGTAGAACGGTTTTCTTATAATCGAGATGCACTCCTATATTATGTCGAATATTGTGATCTGTAATTTTTTTTGGCAAATAAACATTTTTTCTTTCTTTCCTTCATCATAATTTCATTTTATTGCAGGGTCATCACCACTGATGTATGTCATCAATTATATTGCCAAACTTTATTATAATAATTAAGGTATAATGGAACTAATTTATATTTGCCCCAATAAGCGATTGAGTTGCGTGTTTCATATAAATAATTTGAAATCTATAATGCTTACAAAAATAAAACAGGAATTACAATTAAATCTGTAGGAACTTTTGTTTTAAAACACTAATTGCTTTTGTAAATTGGTATTTTTAGTCTGGGAAGCTGCGATTTAATTACTGTTTTAATTAATAAACATGAGTTAGCATTTTCGCTGATACTTTAACTAAAATTTATAACAACGGATAGTATTTTTTGGAAATATATATGCATAACTTAAATGGCTAGCAGACCCATATTTCTACTAACGAAATTTAAAATAGATTATGTGCAACACATTATTGGATTTAACTTTTAAAAAATGCAAATTTTTTGTCGAAAATCCAATCGTTTAGTATTTTCCTCGCAAACAGGAAAGAACATTGACAATAAAATTCAAAAACTATTTTTATTCCAATTTCTGACTTTAAAGAAAGTTGCAGGGAAAATAAATGATACTTTTCTTGGCCATGGTGAAACGACGTTTTATCTTTTGGCGACCTATCTGTAATATTTTACTAATTTAACATTTTACTCTCTCCTTAGTCTGGAAATGTAGGATTTTCTATATACTTACTTCTTTGTAAAAACTTTGACAATATTAAGAGTTTTTCAAATAATTTTAAAAGTACTTTATATTTTAAAAATTTGCTGCTGTATTTACAAGGAGTTATTATTATATTCATACTTGCAAGGCACCTTTTTGGTAAAAAACTAGTCAGCTTTTATATGAAGGTAAATTTAGTAAAAATAGTTAAATACGTTTTTAGTATATTTAGATTTTTGGGAGTAACGTTTGTATTTATAAGAAAGTCATAAGAATGTTTTTGATAAACAGACAAGAACGATTATATGAATTTTTAAAATATTCATATTTTTTGAAAATCTGGTAGTAGCTTGTGTTTTAATATTTATACTTATTTATCGGTCAATATTAAATAAAACAATAATTACAATATAAAACAGTATTTACCTTTAAGTGTTTTTAATACGCAAGTGCAAAATATTTTGAAAACAATAATTAGCGGGACTATTTTATAACTATATAGGCATCAAATTATGTATCTTTGATCTAATTTAGCCACACAAATAGTCCTTCTCAAATTGTTTCTTTAAACTCTTATAAACCTTCATTTTCTATATTATATAATTGGACAAAGAATTATTTATAATCTTTCGATGGTAGATGATTAGCAACTGAACCTTTTAAAACACTTTCAGGCATAACATAAATGGCCATTTAACACATCTTCTCATAAGGAAGTCAATTGGTATATTCTAATAAAATAATTGTGAATTTATCCGTTCTCATAATTCCTTTGAATGCAAAATCTATACATAAAGTTTTATAAATATAATATGCGCTATTAAAACTAATAATTCTGGACAATTTAATAATAAATTCCACTTCTACTTCCCTACGTTCTACATCCTGCATTTTTTTCTAATTTGGGACATATTAGCCTTTTGTCCACAATGGGTAAATCTTGGAAGAGCTTATTTACTAGCAAGTAATTAGAGTTCTTGGATCGAAATAGTCTTATCTCTGTTCAATATTATGATTATTGAAAATTTCATAGTATAGCTGTAACTAGAGCCAAAATTAAGGTTTTAGAGGATATTGTAAAAGCGTAGGATAGGGCTATTAGATTTAAGTATTTGATACGATTAATTATAGAATGTTGTGTGCAAAGCTCTCTTATTTATTTTTACATGCTACTGCACCTTTTTTTTTATAGCTACTTGGACAATTGATCTCATACACATAACATTAATAATAACTTATTGCCTTTTTCACCGCTTTCGCAGGAAATTCTTTGTTCTTGCACCGCAGTAATTCAATTTATATACAAGTGACGTTAAGCAATTAATTAAAACATTGCATATGTACCAATTTGCAGGTGACACTTAAATCTATGTTAGCTTAAAAAAACCAGAAATACCTTCAGCAGTGGAAAAACTAAATGCTAATTTAATTTTTCCATACACTAATTGTCTAAGTAAAGGATTAAAAATAAATTTCAACCCAAACTTAGATACAATTAAAAATACAGAACAGATCCAACAAAAATATATACAGTTAAACTAGTATTAATCTTAGTTTAAATAATCTTGTTTTACCAATCGTTAATGAGTACAAAAATGTAGATAATCTTTTTGATGAAAACCTTAGGTAGGTTTTCAAAATTGTTTAAGGTGGTACAGTGGCTCTTTCTTAACGCAGCCAAATACGGTCTCCATAAAGTGCAAAATGCTTATGTACAATTTATATGTGGAATAAGTATAAGAAAGCATATTAGTCCAAAAGTAAGTGGTTAATAATTCAATTTTTTTTCCTGGCCTGTATGGCAAAGCGCTATTTAGATAATGCTTTTCCTAAATATTTCTTTGAAAATCTTAGCACTCATAGTAGTTTTGTTTTTATGACAAACACGGTTCAATAACTTATTAAACATTCCTAAGCATAGAACAGAATTTTTCCAACGTTTATTTTCCTACTTGTTTCTTACTTAGATTGACCAACACCGATATTTTTCATGAACTATCCAGTTCCTATTTCCTAACATTTAAAAAAAAACATAAATAATATTTAAATAGCACAATTAACCCTTTATTTAAAATTGTTTACATAATTTATAGTTTTTTCACTTTGGTTATTATACAGGGTGACTAAACGAAAACGAAACAGCGGTCATGTCAGGCTCGTAAAGATTTTAATAGAAAAACGCTCAGACACGTCAATTTAGATTGCCAGGGAAAACATTTTCAAAGTATAATAAGACCCCTATCTGTCAAATTTACTTTACAACTATATCTAGCTTGAAGGATTTTACTTCAGTGGTTCTCAAAGTATTGACTATTTTAACATTTAATACAGTTTTTTGGACCGCAATTCTTTGTCAAACTATTAATTAGTAACAACCATACATGAAAACTAGTCTAACAAAAGCTGAAAATGGCCACCGTTAACCTCCATGCAAAAAATTTAATTTTCAAATCGACGGCGCACATTTTGTAGCAAGTCTGTTGTTATCTGTTGGTATTCAAATGTTCATTTCGAGCAATTCTTTTATTGAAGCTGATTGTGTAGTATAACTTTTACTCTTTAGGTGACCCTACAAAAAAAATCCAATACTTCTCATTTAAATAATTGCGGATAGCTGTTCCAGAATGAGGCAAGAGGGGGTGCACCATCTTGCTCTTAGAACATTTTTTTAAAATAAATTTGATAAGATATCGAATATATTGAAGTCAATATACGTTAAATAAATGAAAATAAAGTACAAAGAAACGAGAAAACGGTAATGGCATCGCAACGCTGCTCGATCGCATTGTTGATGTCACGGATACAAGCACTCTTTACCAGTGACGTCGTCAACAAATATTTACCTGATAAATTTTTATTAATTATTAAAGAGTTTGACTATAAGTAATATTACCATTTATGAACTATTTTTGTGTTTTTTTTTTAACGGACTTCATTAGAGGAAGGTCCTAATAAAAGGCAGCATTTTTGTCAAAGCATTTTTATGGAAATTAAATATTTTATTAATATAATATTATAGATTTCTTAATAAATCATGTTTTAAGACACAAATTTTTAACATTTTGCAAAATTTTATTGTTATTGTGATATTGGACAAAACTCAGTTTTACATCACTTACTTATATCACATAATATATACTTCTATGGTGCTGACTTTTTCAAAGAGACAGTATTGCTTCAGCGGAAAAAGTTAAAACTACAAGGATGTTCAAATTGTGAAGGAGTTGCAGGTTTTTTGTAGGTTATAAGATTTTTATTATGAGTATTTAGCCTGTATAATGGTTTTGAGACATTTAATAGTGACCTATGTAATACCTAATACCAATTATTATATCATATTAATTTATACTAAAAAACAAAGCTTACCTAAGAATAAAGACTATGTACAATAGATTAGATAGTTTATTAGTAGTAATATACAAACAAGTACTTTTACAAGTCAAATAAAATATGTAGTATGTTGCCCAACATTTTTCGAAAATCATGTTATTATTTCTTAAGTATTTTAATAATGACTTGAGATCTAATTCAATTTCTTTGGCGCAAATTTGTTTGTTGCAATCTTCGAATTTTAATTTTCTTTATTTTTTTTTCTATAATTTGGTGACAAGTGATTTAGCTTTTAAAACGGTGGAATCATCAGTGCTTAGGTCCTCAGGATATCATTCTGATTTTACCCTAGAATAATATACATAAAAATATAGTATTACCAAAATTAAAAAAATGTATTATGATAATCCAATTGATCAATAAAATGTATGTTATTATAAAGAATTTTTGTAATATCATACATTTAATTAATATTAAATATTTTAATATTAAACAAATATAACACAATAAAATACTATATCACTTTTAAATAAGATATACAGAATAGGATAATACATGGCAAAAAACTAGTAGTCTATTTTGAGTGTATTTTTACCTTTTCCTTGGCAGAGTCAGGGAATGTATACCAGTTAAACAAAAACGGCTTTGATGAGAAATAGTAATTGTTGACCTAGACCCCACGATTACTGTAGAGCTATTAATCTCAGATGCAGTTATTGTTGATGATGAAATTATCAGATCTGTAATTATACAAAATTTGGTGTCAAAAATATTAATCTATTTTAATTATCCATACTTATCTATATTAGCTTCACTGTTTGTACTATATACCATTTTGGAAGCTAAAGAAGTTTTTGCACTCTTCAGGAAAGCTGCCCCTGCAGCTTTGAAGGATAAATCACTTGGTAAATTAACTGAATTATCCGCTGCTGTGTTTTTAACCAGTGCATCAGAAATCCTAGTAAAAATATAGTAGTAATAGTATAAAATAGTTTTACACACTTACCTAATTTAATTAGTATTAGTTATAAATAAAGCTTATATGAGTAACACTAATCCTTTTTATGATGATTTTTTTATACTAGAAAAATATATTTAAAAAAAATTATCTTTGAGGTAGAGCTGATTTGTTTTATAGTCTAGCTACTGATAATATTATCTTCCTTATATAAGAAATCACTTCTAAGTATGTGATCTGAACAAACAAATATGACCTGCTTAATTGTATTGATTTCCATTAATAAAATCCATCGTTCCCTTTGGGCATATATTAGGCAGTCTATAATAAGTATTTGATATTTAATCAAAAAGCAAAAAAATTACAGTAATGAATTAATATGTGGTGCCAATTACTATATATATTATTGTAAGTTGCAATATGGTAAAACAAAAAAAAATTATCGACCAAATTTTAGGGAAAGACAAAATTAACTTTATACATAGATATCAATATCAAAATAAATTTCAAAATTCTTTAAAGGCAATAAAAAATTAGTAATTTCATCTACCTACCTAATGTCTATATTAAAAAAAACATAACTATACATAGATAGGTACATGGATATTAGGTATGCCTTCTTTCTGCCAAAACAACAACAAAAAACCTAAAATCCTGCAAAAAAACCAGGGACAAAATTCTAATTTTATATTTTTTATAGCCTATTGATAGATGAATATGTTCAAAAAAATATTTAGATTTAAAAATATAAATATTTTGGTATTTTACGCACACTTTCACAATCAAGTTTTAATAAGATCCCCTATTCTACGTTTATGATGATGGTTATGATGTGATGTTTTGAAAGTATCGGTACTTACTTGTGAAAAGATCGGCTTGAATCACCTTTTTATCATGATGCGGCACAAACGACACAAGTTTTTCCCATCCTAGCAATTTAAAAAAACACTAAAATGTGGCCTTTTTCCTTTTGAAACCGAAAATTAAAGAAAATACACGAATCCCGAAAATAAACAAAAAGCCGTTTGACAGATGACACTACGCGTATGGCTCAGGCGCTTAAGCTCCGGTGTTTCGCTTCAAATTTTTTAGAAGCAGTTTTAGGGATAAAAATGTTAATAATTTTGTTTTTTTTGCTTAAGGATATTATATTTATTCTTAAAATAGGTTAATTGTAGTATTTATACTTTTTATTTTAAATTTTCCTATAAAATACAACACAAATAAATTAAATTAACGTTATAATGGTTGTTAAAATATAGCTAAAAATTTCCTCCGTTGGAAATTTGCGTCGACTTGACAACAGAGAATCGGAAAATATGTTTGTAAACAAAACACCCCTCTTGCTCCTGTGCACATGGTGGACTCAAACAAAGTTGTTGTTTACTAATTCTAGCCTTTCAATGTTCTAAGATCTTGCTGAAACATCACCTCGCCAACAACGTATTGATTGTTATTGTCATTTTCAATATTGTTCGGTATTGCCAGATCAATAGCTTCTTGTAATAACCTGAGGTACATATTCCCATCAAGACTATCGGGTATAAAAAATGGTCCAATAATATAATCGCCATAAATGCTACTAACCAAACGTGTAATTTTTGGGAGTACGTGCTTCGTAATAAATGTGTGTATTGTGGTCCTATCAAAAACGGCAATTATGAGGGTTTACAGTGCGATTTAAGAAAACCGAGCATTCACTATTTCACTAGTTATTTAACAGAACTCCAAGCGCCGATCCTCATCGTCTTTATTTATTTTAAGTACCAGCTTTATTTTATAGAGGAAGAAATCATGAGTTTTTAGAATCTCTTGTATACTTCCTCAATTGATCCAGATACAGAAGCTAACTGTTAAGTGCTTAGTGTAGAATTCATACTAAGATGTCGCAAAATCGTATCCTCTACAGCTTTGTTCCTTATCGGTTTCTCAACATACCTTTTTTTATTGGCCACCGAAACTATTTCCCTGAAATATGTAACTTGTTCTATGACATACTTTCTTTGCACGTTTCTGTTTTTTTCACGTTCATTGAAAAATTTCGCTATTCGAAATGCGTTTTGATTGTTAGCAAAAAGTAACTCCACTATCTCTATTTTCTCTTGTAGGGTATAAACCATTTTGACTATTACTTGGTCTAACACGATAAACTAAAAATCAATGATCCGATTTCACTCTGACTAATTTGAACTGACTTCTTAGTGACATTAATATTCATTGTTTATTTGTATTTTGACATTTTTATTTTTTTCTCTCCTAAACATTGATTTGAACAAAATCTGTATTTTTGCATGGAAGTTAATGTTAATAAATTATTATTTATAACAATACAAAGAGTGCGATTATTTTCCAAAAAACTGTATTAAATGTTAAAATAGTCAGAAGTTTGAGAACCGCTGAAGTAAAATCCTTTAAACTAGGTATAGTTGTGAAGATAATCGAAACACCTTTTAAACAAGGCATAATTCGACTCACTATTCCATTTAAAATTTTTAAGGTTCCTCCCTGGCTACGGGGTGACAGATGGGGGTGGTATTATACTCTAAAAAATTTTTCCCCTGGTAAACTCAATTGACGTGTCCAAGCGTTTTCTTTTTAAAATCTTTACGACATGGCCGTCGTTTCGTCTTTGTTTAGCCACCCTGTATTTAATTAGTTAGTAATATAGTTTTAATTATTTAGACATTTTATTTAATTTTTAATGCTTTGTTAGTATTTGTAGTAACTTTATATAATGTACTTGCTTATATGCTCGATTAATAATAGCTCCGCAAAACTTCATTGAGCAAAGACCTTTATTATTATTATTAATATTTTTAATAAAACCTCAACCGGTATTTCGGTTTCGATTAAACATTTCTCTTAAATTACCATATAACAAACCATAAAATTAAAAATTGTTTAATAAAAATGAATAAAAATAAAAAAAATAAATTTAATAAAATTGTTTGTAATAATAACTAAAATTATTATTACCAACCATAAAACATTTTATCTGACTAAAACTTATGCCTGTTGCTATACAAAACCCTAATGGAATTCTCAGAACAAAATAATAATTATTCTAAGTGTATACTTTAGCGCCTTCTCTTTCAGCCAAAATCCAACCAAGGAGACAATATGAGTTTTATTTAAATCTGTTACATCGGCGGGTTGAATTCAGCAAGCATTAGCGACTTAAGCGTTGGCGCGCCAAAAAGGGTGTAAAGCTTTTAGAGTGCCATACGAAGCAACTTCTGGAATAATTTATCATCATGTTTTTCGAAAATCCTCTTCTATTTGTTGAGCTCAACTTTGGTAATATTATAAATTGTTTTTATTCAAATCGCTCGCTATTGAACTGGTATATTTAACATAGGAGTATTATATGTGCCGAAACTGGAGAACAATCACTTCATACGCAGTTAATTAACTTAATGTTATGTGATGATAATACAAGGCAAGTCGACAATTCACCGAGGAATAAAACAACATACGTACTAGGTTGTCTCTGAAATTAGCTTATGCATATCTTTGTCCCTTTAGGAATACCTAACATTTATCTGTTTCATGTACATGCATCATGACAACTTAATCATTTCCTAATCTCAAAGTGCCCTACATATAATTAATAATAGAATCGCGTAAAATATTTTAGGGCATAACCTAAATGGCTACGTGTTACATGTTCTTATATAAATAAGTAAGTAAATATATTTTGCTTAATAAATATGTGCTGTTATTACACTTGTCATTTAGAAGGTCAATGCAAATTCTTGCAGAGACTGCAGAGCACATCGTCTAGTCTTTTAAGCCATATCTCAGTATCAAAGTTTTATGGTTTTCGAGATATTCGATATTAAAGGAAAATAAAAACATTTTTTGCCTTTATTTTTTAATTTTACTACAATAGAATATCACATCTAAATTAAATAAAAAAAAACATTTTAATTTTATGAATGACATTTTAAATAAGTTTTACTTGTTTAGGTATTTAGATGGCTATAAAAAACTGAGAATTTTTGTCAAAATAGAAATAAAATTTTAATCATAAAAATAAATAAAACGAAATGAACTATTTAAACATACTTCATTGATGTTCAAAATGAGAACCGTTGTTTATAATACATTATCGAGTTCTACGTCTTATGTCAGTAATTATTATATCTAATAAGGAGCCCTACTCATAACAAATCTATATCCAATAACCTGTCTTTATTCATCACCTGAAAAACCTTTCGAATTTTTCTTACTAAATAGTCTCTTAGTAAGATTTATTTAGCATAAACTAAATTTGTAGCTTACGCCCAGGCATAGAAATCTAATAGTATTAAGTCCGAGGGTCTTGTATACCACGGAATTGATCTACATCTGTCCAGTCATATTAAACGAATATTTCAAACATTATCTTAAGTCTCGACAAAGAATGGAAAAGAATTTGGTTGTTATTTGACATTTTTGGGCTCAAATGGCAGCTCATAAATTAACGGAAAATGTATACTGGTAAGACACTCGTTTCTTCCAGAAAATTTTTAAAATTTAAAAATCTGTAATGCCTTTCTTTAAAAAATTAAATTCATCTATTCATAGAATGCTTTTTAGTAACTAAATATTGATATTTACCTAAAATCATTATTTAAGAACGACAAAACTGGCTTACAGTTGCAAATTAGTAGCAACTTGCCTAGTTGTAGTAAGATCATCGACAAACGATTGCAGGATCAGATTTTCTTCAGAAGGATGCCGACCTGGATTAACGCCAGCGTATTATTATGGTTGAAACTTTAAGTCTCGTATATGCGTCGGTAAATATTGTAAAACAATCTGATCTTCTCCCAGGAAATTACTCTTGTTACAGTCATCGTGCTTCTAGTCCATTACCATCTGCTCTGCTGAACATATAAATGATATTTGCTTACTTTTCGTCAGTGAAAGTTCCTATTTGATAAACTAATCAATTCAGGACTTCAGAAAAAGCTATAGCTTGATTTGGTACAACACGGAACTCATTTGGGAAGAATTTCAATTTTACATTTGTTATTGGACTGAAGTTCATAAAATTATTATTCATACAACAAACTATTTTATTAATTTGTAAACAAATTAAACTTTTTCAAAATGTGTGCATGTAGAACTCCATGATCTATATTAGTGATTACAGAAAACAAACGCAAAAAAAACACTTTAAATACGTTTTCCATCTGAGTGAATTCATAAAAAAAATTGAGTATGATTTCCCTATTGCTTATTTTGACTGTCTCCTACTAATTTTCAATATTTGGTCTTCTTATAACTTATTTAATTCTAACTAAATCTATTTCCTTTTTCTATTGGTCCCTATCTTATTTTTTTATAAAGTCTTCCTTTCACTTTTTTTTGCTCAATTTCTAAGACTTAAAGATATTCTATATGAGTATCTTCCTATTTAAAAGTGTCTCTCACTTTCTGTAGCTCTTCCAAATCTCTATTTCTACATTACATTTCATAATAAATTAATAGCCATCTGACGTCACATTTATTAAACGTGTACGTTTCTAAACTAAGCTAAAATTTAATAAGTACCACTTTTATTATTACTGATTGTTTGATTATTTAAAACAATTTTTTTTATTTCTAAAGACTATAGAGTATTCAAACTAATACTTTAAAATAAGTTAAAATTCTTTCAATCATTTCCTATAATCCTAGAATGCTACTAAGCTTATTACATTATTGAAGCTATAGAATATAAAATATTTTAAAGCATAACTTAAATGGCCATGTCGTACATGTTCTTGAATAAGTAATTCAAACAGCATTTTTCATACCAAATTATAAAACGTTTAAAAAGAATCTTGAATTGTATAGTAAATGAGCAAATATTTAAGAAAAACGTAAATAATGAATAAAATACCCAGTTAGGCTAATGGATTTTACTTCTCCTGTTTTCTGTTAAAATCCCTAAAAATTTCAATATATTTTAAATAATTTTGATTTTTCTTCTTTTAATTTTACTTTATCCTACTTCTTTTTTTTATGCAATGCTTGCCTGAATGGCCTATTAATTTTTTTACTGGCTAAATATTTCTTCAACTCCCATGTCTTTTTCTTATTTTTTTCCTCCCTCCTTTGTTTCATTTCTTATTCTTCTTCGTTAGGATTATATTATTTTCCTATTACATAAATCGATGTTAAATGTATCTGATTTTTTGTTTTTTTTTTCAATACATCTATTTCTACTTATTTTTTTATGAAAATTTAATAGCAAAATAATGTAATATCTATTGATATTACTATTGTAAATAAGAACCAAGTTTCATGTTTATGATTTTTGAATATCTTATTATTTTAAGAAACTTCATAGTTTTTAAAATTACAGAATAAAAGCAAAAGAAACTTGACATAGAGTGTAAAATAGTCCAATTTTCTTAAATAGGCTAAAGAAAATAGAAGGAAGTAACAAAATATTAAAAATAAATTATAAATTTTTTTTTGATTAAAAATAATTAGACAACTAAACCAGTAAAAAAAAATAAAATTTGAAACTTAATATTTACAATGCTTTCAAAATTTTAAAAGATAATTTTAATAGAAATAATTTAACTGGCTTTGTTCTCTACATTTATATTTTTTTATGAATAGTGTAGCATCAAAACCAACACTAAAAATATTAACTATGAAATAAAACACACAAAGGTCGTCATACCATAAATGACAACGAGACACTTGTTCGCATAACGAGTATGCCAGTTAGTATTTTTATTAAAGTATTTTATTCACCTAAATCAAAAAAAAATTAAAACTATATATAAGGAATAAAACACATATTAATATAAACACAAATCATTGAATTTGATATACATAAAATCTGCTTTAGTAATTCTTTTCGTATAACATAAATAAATAAATAATATTTATCCGGCGAGATCAGCAAATAACTTTTAATAAATATAGCTTTAACAAGTACACACTTGTAGTGATAATTTTTTAATAGTTTTAGAATAATATTCACATAAAATTAACAAACCCATATAACGAAATAATATTAAGTATAATAATAGATTAACATTTTCCTAAATCCTTAAAATGAAATTTATTTATCTATAAAATCTTTCAATGGCCCTGGGGCATAAAGTATATTTATGAAAATACATAAAAAACAAATAATCTATTAAATTTTCTTTTTCTACTAAACTTTTTGTACTTTTGTAACAAATCGAACTCATTAAATTTGTATTTGACCAAATCTGTTTATCTAGTATTTTTTAAAGAAACATCATTACTCGTTGCAATCATTTTTGAATAATTTAAAAGCGTTCCGCATACAACAACTATTAAAAGAATAGACTGGGCATTTATGTGGTCTTTAATGTATTAGATTAAACAAAAACTAATGTAGGTTTTGTATTATCTGAATAATTTATAGGTCAGTTAATTATAAAATTAAAGATTGTTTTATTTATGAATTTTATTAGCTAAAAAAACAATAACAATAAATTTGGGGATGTTCACTGAAGTGTATTATGTGAATGTGTTATTACTGCAAGACCGGTAACATTGGGTTTTTTTTCACTCTATATACTGTTATTTATTCGCTATTCGCCCAGCTCTACTTGGCTTTATTGGCGCGAGGCGCAAGGACGAAAGACGATCGTGCCGTACGCAACAATTTAACTGAATCTGAAAATTTAGTTGCGAAGGAGTTCATCTACGAAACTGCAAGGCATCATCCAAAATAAAAAGAAAGAAAGAAAGAAAACGTGCTATATTACGTAAGACAACAAAATCTTGTGTACAAGCATCCTAAAAACTAAAAAATTCCAAATTCACTTTAAATTTCAAACAAACATAACATCTAAAACATTTTACCATAAAATTTACACACATAATTAATTATGACAAAACAGATTGAAAAAATAAAAAAAAGCATCTTTTTGATAAATTTGATTAAAAAATAAGTAAAGCTGTCAATAAAACAGAATTTAGAGGAAGTAAATTAAAATATTTAACAGAAAACAAACTAAAACACTAAAATGATGTCAGAGCACAGGTCAAAAGGTATCATTAAAAAAATCGTCAAGGCTATAATATGCCTTGGATAATAAAAGTGATATTAATTCCTTTTTGAATTTCTTAACTTCTAAAATTTGTCTGATACATAGAGGAACATGGTTGTAAATTTTTTGCTAAGGTATATAAGTGAGTTCTTGGTGAGGGAGGATGTAGGGATTGGTAAGGGAAAATCGTTAACCTGGCGAGTCATATGACCAGTGTTAGAGGAAGGTTTAGGACATTTATGAATAAGAGTAGCTGTTTCTAAGATAAAAAGAGAAAAAAGAATTAGGATTTTTTGAGATACAAAGAGAGGTTTACAAGAATCTTTTAACCCAGCGGAACATAGGTATCTAAATGCCTTTTTTTTAATCGCAAAAATTATGTTTAATAATCCCTTGTTGCTTAAACCCCAAAAAGGCAAGCCTTAACGAAGATGGGACTCAATAAGAGAAAAGTACACTGAACGTGCAACTACCCCTCCCAGCTCATGCCCCGCCATTCTTACTGCAAAGCATCCAGAAAATAATTTTGATGCAAGATTTAGGATATGATCTTCGAAGCGAAGGCGATTATCAATGGTAATACCAAGGAACTTACAGCTTTATTTGTTTTGCAAGGGGGAGTTTTCACTAAACATAAGGCCCTGAACGTCACACTTAAATCCCATATTAAAGGTTTTGCCCACATTAAATACAAGCGTGTTTGCAGCACACCACTTCGATAAAATCTTAAGATCCTTAAAAACCTGGGCTCTAACATTATCAGAATCTCTATGATTCCATAAAATGGTGGTATCATCAGCAAACTGAACCACTTTGCCCTGCAGTTTTAATGAACCCAAATCATTCACATAGAGCAAAAATAATAGTAGTCCTAACACTGAACCCTGAGGTACTCCAGTTTTAAGGGATCTGGAATCGGATAAACATCCAGATACTGCAACTCTTTGGGTACGATTAGACAGATAGGATTCCAGCCATTGCAATGCCACACCTCTAAAGCCATAATTATTGAGCTTAGACAGCAGTATTCCATAATCTACACAATCAAATGCCTTGAATAAATCGCAAAACACTGCCGCCGCGGACTCTCCAGAATTTAAGAACACATAGACACTCTTCAAAAAGCCGAAAACAGCGTCATGAGTCCCATTTCCCGTTTGAAATCGAAACTGATTTGCAGACAAAATGCAATTATGTTGCAAAAAAGATAAAATTCTGATTTTTGTAAGTTTTTCAACTATCTTGGAGAGGGTAGATAATATAGAAATTGGACGGAAATTACAAGGCTCACTCAAATCTTCACCCTTATAAAGAGGGATAACCACTGCCTCCTTCAAACATGCTGGAAAGATGCCATTATGAAAGGAATTCTTTATGGCAGAAGCTAAGGCATTCAATGCTGAGTTAGGCAAAAGTAGTAGTAATTTTGATGATATCCCATCAGCTCCAGCTGATTTATGATTTTTTAAGCTTCTAATTGCATCTCTAACGTCAGTAAGGCTAACAGGATAAAAGAAAAAAAAATTTGAACTGACACTTGTTGAATATAATGCAAAGGATCAATATTAGTATTCGCATCCTTGAGCAATAAATGAGGAATATTACAGTAATAATCATTTAAACTATTTGGTCTTACTTCTGGTTCTGAAACTTTCTTGTGAGAATGCGTGAAGTCATTTATAATTGACCAACATTCTCTCTGCCTATTTGAGGACATATTCAAGCGGTCACTATAATATTTAACCTTTGCTGCTTTTATCGTCTTTCTGTATAGACTACGATATTTCTGATGATAAAGAATAATGTTTGCATTAGTTGTAAACTTGCACAACTTAGCCAAAAAACGAAGGTTTTTAGCTGAAGTTCGGAGGCCTGCTGTGATCCATGGTTTTCTATTTTTCATTTTAAGCCTCTTTTTAGGAAAACACTGATTGATCTTGTCACATAGCACATGAAATAACAAAGTAAACGGGTCAGGAGCCACTTCAACTGCATTCTAATTAACCAAAGCTGTAGTAGAAGAAAAAGTATTAAAATTTGCTCGGCTGAAAATTCTTCCTATATAACGAGATGAAGGAAATACAGTGTTGCATGGAATCCTAGCGAGAATGGCTTCATGGTCAGAAATACCAGATGAGAGTACTCTACATGACACATCATTTAAATTTGTACACAAATAATCAATAGTAGTTGCAGATGAGGATGTTATACGTGTGGGTGAAAGAACATGCATCTTCAAGTCATAAGATTCCAATATACTTAAAAGGGATGTATGATATGATGGCAAGCTTACATCAGTGAAGTTAATATTAAAGTCACCAGCCAATATAACTATGGAGTGTAGAGACAATTGGGATAATAGAGAATCAAGTTTGTCCAGGAACATACCAATATCTCCTGTGGGTGGTCTATAAACACAAAGAACATATAAATTAAATCGCTTACAAAAACAAAGGGAAAATTTAAAAACCTTCTCCAACAGAAAGCTATCATACTTATTAATTTTACAGAAAAAAGCTTCAATTATTTGTTTAACTAAAATAGCTGTTCCTCCATGTATGGAGTGTTGCCAACAAAAAATTGATATAGGAATATAATCAGCTATTAAGAAACATTCGTTAGGCTTTAACCAGTGCTCAGTTAGTAATACAATATCAGGAAAATCACATGAATCAAGTAAAAGATGAAGCTCGTCCATTTTATTTCTTAGAGACTGTATATTTAGAATAAAACTACTGAAACTTTTCGCATGCTTATTTTCAATGTTATTTATAGAATGTGAGTGAGCTTCATTTTCTGTGTATTTATCTATAAAAAAGAATCCCTATCACAGTCAGTATCTAGAAGTCCAGGTTGATTACTTGGTTTTATTGTGGACACATTTTTTGATAAAATGCTACTTTTAAAATTTTTAAAAATATAGATATACAGTAATGACACCAAATCTGATCCAGAGTTGCTGGCATGATTAGATTCTAAAATTCTATTTAGATTAATATTATTTGCATGAAAAATTCTATAGAGAGCCTTATTACTATTATAAATTACATTATGGTTTGGATACATGTAAGGGCTTGTCATCACTAAACTATTGCTGTGTAAATGTATAATTTTATTTAAAATATCAAATGATGAGCAAATACCATTTAACATTAAAATCAACATATCATTTTCTGTAAATTCATTAACCATAGATGATGCAGTATAAATCAGTTCATTGTTTGTACTTCCTGGCTTCAGGAAATACTGGACTTTGTAGTTAGCTTCAAACTTCAGACGCAATTTCTTCAGAAATACTCTACTATAATTTCCACCCACAAAAAAAAAGCTTAGGTCGATTATCAACAGGTGAATTTGGCCTACATGGCAACTGTGTTGGAGAATTTATATTAACAAATTTAGATAAGTTTTGCTGTTCCTTTAATGCACAAATATCGGAATACCAAGTATCTTTTTCAACTTCCAACATCTTTATAGACTGGATCAGATTCTTATTCATCTTAGTTAAATCATTAACTTTCATTTGTAACATATTTATTTGCGTCTTATAGGTTGCAGATTCATTTTCCAATGTTTTTATTGTTACAATTAAATTTTTATTTAAGGTATTTAACTCATTGATTTCTATCTTGAAATTTATTTTTTCCTCTTCACATACTTTTAATAGTGACAGTAACTGACATTCTTTAGTTTTTAAATTTGTTAATTCAATTTTATGTTCATCATTAAGTTTGTGTAGATTATCTAGGGAGGAGGAAAACTTCTTTTCGGCCTCTGACACTTCATCTTCAAACACCAAACTGTTTCTTCTCATTCTTTTTATTCTCATTTTCATTAAAATTTATTTGACATTTTTCTGAGCATAAAATTTTGTAGCCTCCCATTTTTATGGCATCAGAATTTCTATCCAAATAACTTGGATGGAATATAGACATACAAAAGATGCAGCAATAATTTGAAAACTTCTTTTTTTGACAGCATTTGAAATTACGATTCATTTTAATAAATTAAGGAATATATAAATACGGTTAGACAGGAATTGCTAGCCAAACAGGAACTTGAGCCTGAGCGTCACCAGGAACACGCGTAAAACAAAGACACTAGCACGTTCTAAGGTTGAAGTTCTATGGTTTCAAGTTAAGGTCAATGCCAGCAAAACAAGTCTAGTTAGTTAAAACAGGAAATATTTATAAAACAAAAAAATATTGACCTGTTAATTAGGAGCACTTGTACGGAAATATAGCACGTCGATGTGGTTGTAAAAAAATCTAAATAAATCAAAACAAAACAAACAAAACTGAGTACCGGCGTAGCCTCCTACGAACTTAAACACGACCGTCACGTATGACTTCTAAACTGATACTGAATATTCTTCAGAAGTAGCTCTTATTATGGAAGCACTTGCACAGTACAAAATTAGAGGTGGTAATCTTTTTGCTAAGGAAATCGTTATTTCCAGCGAAAAATCTATGTCTGGGCATGTTTGGTAGGCAGGAATTTGCTCCGGTTTTAAAATAAGTAGATTGGCTGTAGACATTTTAAATTTACCATCGTCAACAGCCGCAACCGAAAGAACGTTTAATACTTATGGATTTATTCATCGGCAAAGAAGAAACAGGCTTACCGTGGAAAGAGCCGGAAAACTAACCTATATTGCCCATAATTATAATTTACCAAACGAAGATCATTCAAGAAGAGAAAAAGATACTGAGGATTCTGAGGAAGAAATTGAAAAAGAAGATCTCGGTTTCGAAAGTATAGACTTGACTAAATTAACCAAGGAGAAAGAAGAATCAGATGAAGAGGTTGGGGATGATACCATTATCCACTCTATTACGGAGTTCATTCTGACTCGTTTTTTTTGTGTTTTCTAATGTTTTTACAGTTTTGAATTAAAAAAACTAGTATTAGTTAAAAAGCTGTTTTTTTAAATAAATTACCAATATTACCGTAATATTACCGGTAATATTACCGATTTTTAAATTACCGGTAATTTTGCATCTATACCCACGAGCTCTCTATTGCTATGTAACATTGACCTTAATACCATTTCCAATATTAGGTTCTTTGCTAATCATCATATATTTTTGTATGCTGATATTGAGTCTTAAGCCAAGCAAGTCTTATAAGATTAATTACATTTTCAACTTTTCAAACGTTATGTTAAAAGCAATGAATCCAGCATAAGATGCAAGGACTTTTCATGATTTAGTAAATAATATTTAGTGCTAAATTAACGAGATAATTTTACAATTTTATTTTATTTTTATATTATTTTTTAATTTTTATACCTTGAAGCATATTTATTTTGTGTAATAATTGGCCAATATATTATATTTTAAATTTAATTTTTTTTTACTAAGTATTTTGTTATAACAAATATTATATCAAGAAATGTTATTATTATTACATTATAGGAGATCAACTTATAAGAAAACTATTAAAATATCTATATTTTGGTAGCTAAATTTTACTTTAATGTTCTTACTTTCACCGCTTAACACTTATATTTGCAGTAATAGCATAATTTGTAGTACAAATTTAAAGGCTTAAAGTCAACCATCTTTTTTTGAAAGAGCAGTATTTTGATTCCTTTTCACTTGATCTTTAAACATCCAAGTTGCTGGACAGAGTCTTCAGAGCCTCAATCATTTTCTTATTAAATAAGAGGATAAAATTATTTCATATCTATTGTAACTAATTTTGTATCTAGCTGGAAAATATGATAAGGAATATGTGAATGAATACGTGATTGGCAACTCTTTTCTTGATGCTGAGTTTTTTCATGGTTATGATAGACGAGTTCAACACCTTTATTTTTTTGAATTTCGTGTTTGCGACCCAATATCTTCAATATTGCGGAGGGTTGTTGGTGGGGTCAGAAATAAAACAGAAACCTGTTTACCTAAATGTCGACGTTTCGACTTATATTAAGTCATCCTCAGGACACTGAAATGGATTCAAGTAATTACAGAGATAAAACAAAGTAATTTCAAGTACATAAAAAACACTATTAAAATGAATGTTCTTTAAGTTACAAAAATTAAAACAACAAAAAACAAAAACCACGACACAGTTTAAAATTACATTCAGGTACAATCCGTAAAAAAAAATTTTTTATAAAAAAAAACAGTATAAAATTAATTTTTTTTTTTTTTTTTTATATACATTACACCTCCTACCTAAGTCTAGGTTTCTTAAGTTATAATTAAAACGCATTTATAATAGGAGCGTAGAATTATTTTTAACATGGGTTTAATTTGTAGGTGTTATTGTGGGCGAACTAGAATCAACAATAAGCCAAGAAACAAATGTTTTTATTCTTCCGAGCGTTTATTTATTTAATTTTTATAATTCAGTGTTAACCCTTACAGTCTACTGAATGTGGCAAATAGAAAATTGTCTTCTCCTCTTCAGAAGAGGTAGAAAATTTTGTAAGGCCTTCCATCAGATTTTAGCATGGTCACCATAGTCTGTACGTAGTCGTCATAGCCTGGAATTGCACCACAAAATCCAGGGCTGGAAAATGTAGCGGAGTCTCAAGGGCTCTAAGGGCTATTCGCAAAGATCTTGTAATGCTTAGGCATGCGAGGCGTTCAGATTTACTGAATATTGCTAAATGCGTAGTTTTTAAGGTCAAAGCAATAGATCGTGTTTTCGTTCATTATTTATAAGAAATTGCATAGAGGCGAAATTTTGCAACGTCGCACGTGTACGAGTGCCTGCGACAGAGCACCGCCCCGGCCGGCCCGAAGACGGGATTAGGAAACATCTGACTTTCGTGCGAGCTGCGTTATTTGGCGACAAAATGTCCCAAAATGTTACGCGAGAATCCAGACATTTTTAAAATATTTATTCTAATGTGGGTTTTACAGACATGACAATGTGTAAAACCCGCATAGAATTGTAATCTTAAAATGTTTAATATGCTGTGTTTTGCAATACTTAAAATTAAAGCGTTATTCTAATAAAAAATAAAATATCTGATAAAAATATAATAAAAATTCAGAAATAAAACTCTAATAAACAAACTTAACAACATATCATTTTTTAAATAAAAGGCTCAAATAAATCACCTTTTTTCGCTAAACAAAAACTTAACCTATCGTAAAAAGCTATTTCGCACCTCCAAAAGAGTTTAAGGTAAAATGGAATTGGCACCTTCGACAATTTTATTTCGCAACTCCTCTAAATTTGTTGGCTTACTAAGTTCATGCTTGTAAATGGTCTTCTTAAGGTAACCCCATACATAAAAGTCATTTGGAGACAAATCTGGAGATCTAGGAGGCCATTTAATATCGCCAGTCCCATTAATAAGACGGTTAGGAAAAGTATTAAATTTGTTAAAAATTCTTTTACTCTAGCCGCGTTATGAGCAGGACAGCCATCTTGCTGAAAATAAATCAATCCCAGGTCTACATCAGGTAGGATTTGAATGGCAGGAAGAACTTGGTTTTGCAGCAACTCAAGGTACTTTTGGGCGTTTAAAGTGCCATCAATAAAAAATGGCCCTATAACATTGTCGCCCATAATACCTGCCCAAACATTCAATTTCTGAGGATACTAAGCACGAAACTGAAAACTTCTGTGCTCGTTTTCCTGAGACCAATAACGAACAATGGAAGGATTGTGTTTGCCATGTAATGGAAAAGAAGATTCATCAGAAAATAATGCCTTTTCCATCATGGTTTCACAAAATTTCATTCTTCGTCACTGGTCTTCAGAAAATTTTTTCCAGATACGAGCAACAGTTTTATTGCTCATTTCCAGTTCCTTTCCAACACTTCTAGTGGACCGTGTCGAATCAAGTTCTAGGATACTGCAAACCACTTCTTCACGCCGTTCTATATCCTGGACCACTTCAATAGGTGGTTCTTGACGTTTTGTGTGGCATTTTTTACCATCTTGAAGACAAAAAGATGTCTCAAAATTTGTAACCACATTTAAAACCGTTTTTGCACAAGGAATCGGTCTATTCTCAAATGTCACTGAAAACAAATCTCTACATTGTACTGCCGAATTGCCTCCATAAAACCATTTAATTAGTTGAACTCTTTCAGAAGGGGTATAAACAGCCATAGTGAAAAAAACACGAAAATAACGCTAAAAAATTATTAATGCAACGTGCAGTAACAGAGCAAAGTGAGGTTCAAAAAATAAAAACGAAAAATTCCGCCGCCTGCAAGCCGCAACCAAGCGGTGTTGCCATTATTCTGGGAAATACGTAGCTCACGATAACATTATCTGTATAAAAAGTTCTACTATTTTAAGCTTAAGGTGTTTTTAAATGTCAAGCAAATTTAATTCCCATCGAATTTGAAAATTATAATGAATAGACGCTTAATAAATATATAAAACCACGTATAAAAACTTTACTATACGTCCTTAAGTATAAGGGCAATTTAATTAAAAGCCTGCTCCACATAAAGCTATTTCCTATATAAAAAGTGCTGACCTAAATGCCTCAAAGCTCATTCAATACCTAGAAAATAATATATGAGCCTCTTACGTGCATGATTTATAAATTAATGTATGTCATTTCCTAAAATACCATAGACATGCGAGTCCAAATATAGACAAAAATAATAATCTGGGTCGTCCTTTTATTTTATGCGTGACAAAAAATTTAATCCTTTTATGTTAATTATTTATATCCTAAACAAATCTAAATCAAAAGTGGAATTTAAGTTTAAAAGTTCCAAATAAAATCCCTTGTTATAAAGTAATACATAAAGACGTTGATACTAATAAATCCAAGAGCTTGGGCCACTTTCTAAGAACTTTCTGAAAAAGAGAGGAAGTAGGGAAGGATAACTTTATTTGTTTTTGCCCAGTAAAAGTTGGGATTTGGATAATTCCTCCTCATTTTTTAAGTTTAAGGGAACGCCTTCTACAAATCTTATTATCAGAGGCGCAGTTGTTCTGAAAGAAAATTAACACTAAGTGTAATTTATGCAAAAGAAAAAATTGTATTACTAAAATTGGGTAAATTAAGAAATTTCTGTTTTGTGAAAATTTAAAGAAAAATATATTTTCGGGAAGAGGTTTTAAATTGAATTTATTTATTTAATTTTTTTTGTTTAATTTTATTATTCTTATACTTCTTTCCTTGAGTTGAAAACAATAGAGTTATGAACATATTTTACTCTAGCTAATATTGGATTTAAAATGTAAAATAAAATATTTAAACAGATTTTTGAAAAATATATTAAAATAATTGAAGACAGAAATTTTGGGATGTATCCCAGAAACAAAAAAGAAGATACAAAAAAAAATATATAAAAAAGGAACAAAAATAACTTTTATTTAGAAATATTTAACATTCTTGAAACATATTGAAAATTATTTTAAATACCTGGAATGTATTAAAAATGTATGCAGTACTATGAAAGACGCTAAAAATGATAATAAAACACCTTGAAGATATTAAAATCTGAAATTTGTAGCAGCGTCAGCTGAATTTATAATCAAAAGCTGAGTTTAAGAAACATAAAAATTTGTACATATTAAAGAAAATCTAATTTTTATTAATATATAGAAAATTGTAAAAATTTTAATAATTTCTTTAGTGGTTAAATTAAATTCAACAGATCTATTTAGAAACAAATGAAAGAAATACATTTTTGTAAGCTTGGCCCAGTGCAAACATAATGAGTACGACTAAGATACGACTTCAGCGAAAAGAAATGATAACCCCAGAAAATTTAAGATTCGTCTACCTATTGTTGGATTTTGGCATAAGATATAGTATTTCTTATATCAGCGATATATAGTGAAAATAATAAGCCTTTTAGGTATAGTAACAGCTATAGTAACGGAAATAAATTTAGGTTTCAAGTACAAAGGGTAAGAATCAATAGCATTAAAATCTGCTGGTGAGGTCAAATCATAATAAGGCAATTGACTTATTAGAAAAAATCAAAAAGTATAATTTTGCTTGCAGCATATCATGATTTAAAGTATCAAATGCCTTACTGATTCTTTAAATTTCTGATTCTTGTGGGTATAGTTATTATTGAGAAACTTATTTCTTTTACATTGTCATTTGGTAGTAGTGAATGAAATGAAACAACTTAACTTCAATAAATCCAAGCTTCTATGTTTTGCAAGTAAAAAAAATAGAATAGAAGTTAATATTAACATAGGAGGGGTTATACTTCCTTTCGTAGCTTTCGCGAAAAATTTGGGTTTACATATGGACAAAGATCTTCGTTTTAGCAGTTAAACAAAAAAGGGCCCTTTTGGCCCAAAAATTAATTTTAATCCAGAGACACTTAATTTTAAATTAAAAAAGCTACTCTGTGAATCCCTTGTTCTTAGTCATTATGCTTACTGTGATCTTATATATTCGCCTTATTTGCGGTTATTAGAACAACAAAGAATTTAAAAAATGCAAAACTCTTGCTGTAAGTTAATATATGGCATCAAAAAGGGAAACCACTTATCGCATAAAATATCAGAAACAAATTGGCTGAATATTTCAAACAGATGGAATTTTCATCTTACCAATTTTGTTCATAAAATTATCACCGGCACTTCTAAGACCTCTTCTATAAAAATAAACTCAAGACTAGATTTATTACAAGAAACAAAGTTCATCATTTAAATGTAAGAAGCAAGGAATCACTTACTATGCCCAAATTAAAAACTGCTCTATTTAAAACGTCATTTATATTTAATGCTATTAAACTCTACAATCATATTCCTAACCAGTTTAAAATTCTAAATATTAATAAATTCAAATTTAAATTTTGTTCTTTCTTCTGTCAAGCGCAATTATAACTAAATATGTTCAATCACATTAAAGTCTTCAAGTTGAAAAATTATGTGTTATTGCACCAATGATCTGTCTATTTTTATTCTGAGTTTGCTGCACGCCTCCTTCCCTTTACCTGTGCAAGGAACTTTAGCATTTAACCCTGAACTACTGCTAACACATTTTTATTACATATGTACTACTGATGGGTCCTTAGGACCCATAATAATAAAATTGCCATAAAATCAGTAAGAAAAAACGTCAAAAATCTATTTCTTAATCTAATTTCTTCATTCAAAAATTTAAAATTAGTTGGGTATATTACAGTACATAAACCGAAAAAAACCTAAAATTATTTTTCAGAACACTTAGGGCACAATTTCTTGCAGCATTGATTGCAAATGGGCAACTTACATATGTCACACTGGATAGCAGTTTTCCTATCCTTGTTGGTGGGGCATATGGCACACCTTTTTCTTTTACTTTTTTCAGGAGGTACTTGAGGCTGCTCAGAAACTGGATTCACAATCCCCAAAAGTTCAGCAATGAGGATTCGTACATTTGAGTGCACCTTCTTGTTGGCCATTCTGAGTCGCAAATGTTCATCTATAAATTGCTTCCCAAGAGTTTTGATAAATGAGTATCGTTTTATTTCTTTACCTTTTGATGCAAATTGGTACAATACTCGAGAATTTACACCTGCAATGTTCAATATAGCAAAAAAATTGCTATTGGCCAACGGTTAGTTCTTCTGGATACTAAATACAACGCACATTTCGCATCTAATGCGTCAACTCCAAATTTTGTTTCATTTTAAAAATGAATTATCTCCGGCTTTTTGTTTGTTTCGTTGACAGAATTGTCATGATGCATGCTAGAAAGTAATATAACGCTTTTACTTTTTTTTTTGGCACATAGCTCACTATAGTGGTTAAAGAAGTAAATCCAAACGGTGATGAATGAATTGCACGTTTTCGGTTCGGTAAAAATTCAGGTGGTACAGATTTTTTCGTAAGGTTCCTACGTACGTCAAACTGTTTTTCTTGAGTTCGTCGACGAGTTCCACTGAACTGTACCAGTTGTCCCCGGTGATGTTCCTGTTGGTGCCTTTAACACACTCCACAAGCCTAAGAACCACTCTTGTTGGATTTGATAATGTAGGCTTTTTTGCACCATCAACTATTATTTCGGAACCGGCATAAATTTCTGCATCTACGAGATAATGCGTTTCAGCGTCAGCCAAAACCTGCACTTTAATTCCATATTTGGCAGGTTTTGTTCGGAATATACATCCGAAATCCACACCTTCCTCGAAACGGTACAAGCATTTCGTCTACAGTTAGGTAAATTCCCGGTGAATAACATTACTTTGATCAAGCTACAAACTCATCAATTAATTCCGACACAGCGGCCAACTTATCAGTTTTTACTTTTTCTTTTCGGGTTTCTACATTGTCAAATCTGAGACAGCTCAATAAAAACGAAAATCTGGCCAGACATAGTAGCACGAAAAATAGGTCTTCTTATCCCATCTGTTGCCCACATAGAACGGACGTCTTCATGATTAGATTTAAAGATGGACTGAAGATACAACAACCCAAAAAACGCCTTGATTTCACATATGTTTCTATAGTCTTCCATAAATTCCCAGAAGTCTTCAGACTCTTAAAATATTTCTTAACGCATCTTCTGGCAATGCCCTAGAACTGAACGCCATTGCGTTGCATTTACTGAAAGATAGTAAAAAAACACACTTTATATCTATTAACTTATACCTTATGGCCACTAGTACCTATTCTTGTGAAATAGATAAAAATACCTTGCAAAAAATAACAACGAATTAGATACTTTCAAACCAATAAGCAGTTATTAACTTGTCGCGTATTTACTACTGATGGGTCCTCAGGACCCACTAAACACTGCCTTCGAACCTCGCCGACACGAGCGAATACTGAAGCTGTGCTTCAGTATTAAGCACAGCTTAACTAAACTCCTGGACAAAATTATCGCACCACTAATTATTTTGTCAAGAAAATTTAAATAAAAATAAATATCAGCTAAAACAGTTATAATATCTTTTCTCGTATAAAAAGCAGAACTGGACAAAAGCTATGTTTATGCTTTATCATGGAACATGCTGCTCGTGAGGAGTGAGAATACATCCGCAGGAAAGTTTTCATAATTTGATACGAGGAATGCTGCGAAGACTTCAAGCGGTCATTGCAGCTAGAGGTGGCAATACACGTTATTAAGAATTCATTATGGGTCTATTGTTTTATTTTTGTATCAAAATTGAAGTTAGTGAAAATCGATGCTTTTCCTTGTATTGAATTTAGTTACTTAAATCTCGTTTTTTTAAATAGAATATAATTGTTTTTGTTAATTAATAATGCATAGTTAACAATGCTTATAAGTTTGCTTATTTTTTTATCTTTATTAAAAAAAAATCTCTAAAAATCAAGTGGTGTGATAATTTTGTCCAGGAGTTTACTTTTGTAGTTAAGCTGTGACTGAAGTATGAATCTATGCCGGCGAAATCACGCGTATGGTATTGCGGAGGAGTACCGAGACAGCGAGTATCCAATGTTGCCAAACTTAAAAAATATAGGGTATATTAAAAAAATATACCCTATTTAAAAATGGTCCTGAGGACCCATCAGTAGTAGCTACGGGTTAATTCCGGTAATATACTCCTTTTTGTATCTTTATTCTTTTATGCTATCTATTTTTAATGGTTGAGTAGGAGTGGCCCTAGGGCTAAACTTCGCCATTATTTTCTATGTATGATTAACTATGTATGTATTTGTTTTTTTGGATTTAAATTAAGAAAAATTATTATTATTATTATAATTTTATCTTGTTTTGCTTTAGATAATTTTTTATTTTACCTCTGTTTTTAGGTTGATATGGATTAATTTAAATTTAGATGTTGTGCAACTAAAGAGTATGCTTATTTTAATTGTTTTTGAAGGTGGTAGAGAATGGTACAGTGAAAACATCTTGTCGAACTTGCATTGTCTTATTTATTTAATGTAACACGACGTTTCGGTTGGTAAGTATCTCCAACCGTTATCAAGTGTAAACTGACAGCAAACTACTATTCTATAGGCTTATATACTAGATGTGTGCAGCGATGTGGAAAGGAAAGTCATCCGTGAAAAGAGTTGGGGGGAGGACACGCCTCTCTCTAGATCCTACACTGTCCTGAGAGTAGAGGCTTCCAGATGTTGGGTACATCGAAACAATGCAAGTTCGACAAGATGTTTATTTTAATTGTATTCGGTAATTGTAAAAATACCAACACTAAAGTCTTAAAAAATGTTCTAGAAAAAACAGCGTCGTGTAACTGAAAACTTTAAAGAAGAGGTTATCTTAGCACGAAAATAATTAATTGACTCTTTAAAAACTAAAACGCAAGAAGTATTATTAAGATCATATTTGTTAGGTGCAAATTGAAAAAATTAAGGAGTGGTGTGATGCAAATAATTTTTGCTCTAATTCCTCAAAAACAAATGTGTTGAGTTTTAAGTAATGTATGAATAATGTTGTGTTGGGAACATTCTAGCAAATTTTTGACTATATCACCAAGATATGTAATAAAATTTCATTTGGTTGCAATGCTCTCAGAGTAATTTTTTATAGTTTAGACTCTGACACAGCATAAAGTGCTCATGCAAATCAAATAATGCTCTTGTGGAGTTTCTGAGTTATGGCATATCCTTTAGAGATCTGTGCTCAATTGAGGTTTGACTCACTATTTATACTTCAAAAAAGAGCAATTCGCTTTCTATATAGAATAGGATAACGTGACTCTGATGCAATAATGTCAAATGCTTATGTAGAAATGGCAAAAAACACACTTTATAATATCATGAAAATTTGTCACTTATTTTGACAGGCGTATAACAATACTATTCCTCTTAAATGAAATATAAATATGTTTTTTTCATAAAATACGATAAGATGCTCTATAAAGAAAAAATACAGAACTTCACAAATGCCGAATGTAAATACAAAGCCTTTTGTCAAGATGACATTTCACAAATGACATCAACTTTTGCCTGCGGTGTTGCGATTTCAAATTTTTAGAAGCGGTTTTAGGAACAAAAATATTAATATTTTTTTTTTTACTTTGAAGATATTATTTTTGCGCTTAGAATAACATTAATCTTTTTCTACTTATTATTTTTAATTCAAAATCTAACATCAATAAGTTAAATTAACAAGATTATGCGTGTTGATGAACAGCTGAAAACTTCTTCTTTTTAAAAATGCGTGTAAACTTGACAACAGAGACTCAATGAATATGTTTGTAAACAAAACACCCCCTTTGCCCCTATGCACATGTTGAACTTAAAACAACAAAGTTGTTGTTTACTAACTTTAGCCTTTTAATGTTCTAAGATTTTATTATGATTATTTTAGCTCATAGCAAGGCTTTGTCAACAACTCGGTTTGTGATAGTAAAGCTATTTTTTTAACTTAAATTTAAAAAATCCTTTTAATTGTTTTAAGGGAAATATTTGTATAAAAATAATTTAATAGAATGATAATTCAATTTAATTTTTTTTTGTGAATAAGGGTTCCAGGCCAAAAGGTTAATAATTTCACAAGATTTCCAAAAAATACAGCCTTTAATGGAATGTTCTTTTTATTCTTCTATTGATTTATAAGATCAAAAACATAACGTTGTGTATCTGAAATAGTCAAACAGTTTGCCATAAATCCTACTTTATCAATATAGATTATGACCTGAATATGTAAATAAAAACACAAATTACATAAATTTCATTTTTCTAAAACACAACTATTTCAAAACTTTGGTGATGATTATTCCGACAGAAGAATTGAATTTTATGAATTTGTGACAGCAAGAATTACTGCAGAACTTTGGCTCAACAAAATTATTTGTTTTATTAATGTACGCACTTTCTACTTAAATGTGCACATAAATAAAAAACTGGAATGAGAACCCACCAGTATTTTATACATACGACACCTTCCCATAAAGTTAATGCTTGGGACGATATATTGGAAGATGTAATTTGATTAATCCATTATTTATAGAAAAACAAATTAATAAGGAAATGTATGCTGAGATGCAAGAAAGATGTAAAAAAACCGCTAGTCTAAAATCTGATAGTGAATTAGTGTTAAGAATAATTTTAAGAGTTGTAGTAAAGTTTTTGAACTGGCAACAGTGTAATTAGGTAAAAACGCAGCTTTAGTTTGTTCTGTTGACATATGTCATTTTTCTGCTAAAAATGATATACTTCGTACTTCATACTTGTCAGAACGTTTCCTTTTTTAGTTGATTAAATTCTTTATGTTAAGTTTCTACCAAAAAGTCGTGTTTTTCATTAAAAAACCCTTAATTCCTAATTAAAAACGTAAAAACCAACAGGTTATGGGCCCAGGCCGCCCAGGGTGCTATAGGACAGTACAGTAGTGTTCGCGTAAAAACGTAAAAACGGTCGTAAGTTTTTTGAGGTTATGTGTAGGAAACAGGGGCTCCAAAGGAACACCAGAAAAAAAAAAAGGAAGTAAAAAAGGCAGTAAGGGTCTGGTCGGGTTAAGGACCGGTAGTAATATTAAAGAAACTAAGGTTAGTTTCAGTTTTTAAGATTTTATCTCAAACATGTCTTCGGTAATCGAGGAAAATCACATTGAAAAATTGGCAAATGAAACTTCATACCAAATATGGAAATTTCAAATAGTAGTTACATTTGAAGCTCATGATCTTTATGAAATTGTTAAAGGAGATGTTACATATGAAGGTTTAACTAAGGATCAGGAGAAAAAGGAGTGGAATAAAAAGGATGCTAGGGCTCAAAAGTTGATTATTTCTACTATAGATAAAAAGTATATAACTCACATTATGGATTGTGAAAAGTCAAAAGACATGTTTGATAAAATCAGAAACCTATTTGAGAAAAGTAAATTGTCTATTGCTTCAACAGTTTTACAGCTTTTCATATGTAAGGGGCTCTGATATGAGTGCGAATATCAGTAAAATTGAAAGTCTTGCTCATAAGTTAAAATCTCTTGATCAAAAGATTGATGACAATATGGTTATTTCTAAAATTTTGTCTACTTTACCTCAAGAGTATTTACATGTCATACATCATACATGTCATATCATACATATTACTACGGTCATTTCTTGACATCGTGGGAGTCTGCAAGTGCTGAAGAGAAAACTTGAAAAATTAACAGGAAAAATTAACAGGAAGGTTATTAACCGAGGAGGCTAGACATAGAAATACTAAAGAAACTGAGAGTCAGGTTGCCTTTGATTCCTCGGTGAAGACAAAATTACTGGACAGGAAGGGCATACAATCTAAAATATTAACAACTCGTGACCTAAAATGTTTAAAATGTGGCCTTCCAGGTCATTTTGCCAGAGATTGTGGCAGTTTCCACAATAATCGAAATACAAGGAGTAGCAGGGAATGTCAAGGTATAAATTATAGTGTTTTTAGGTCTGAAGCAAACTTGGAAGCAAGGAAAAATGCTGAGTTTTGTAAAATATGTAAGAAAACTAACCATTCAGAGAGGGATTGTTATTTTAGAGACAGGGATAAATCAGTTAACAAAAAAGTTGCTTTTATGGTTGAGCAGCAAAGTCAAAGTAATAGTAAAAACTTCATCGTGTATTCTGGATGTACCTCGCATATGGTAAATGATGAGGAAGTGTTTGTAGAGTTACATAGGTCCAGATCATGTATTCAGGTTGCAAAAAAAGGAGAGAATATGATGACAGAAGGAAAGGGGATGATTGAAGGAAGTACCTGTATTCTAAATGATGTATTACTTGTTCCAGACCTGCGAAAGAACCTGTTATCTGTTAATGCTATAACAGCCGATAATGGCGAAGTACTTTTTACAAAGGAGAAGGTAATAATTAAAAAGGATAATGTTGACATTTTGACAGGGGTTAAGAGTAAAAGTGGACTCTACATTGTGGACTTAAACAGAAATGAAAATAGTTTTTAAGCAGAGAACAACAAGGACAAGGCAGAAAATTGGCATAGAAAACTTGGACACTTGGCAGTTAATAACATTAAAAAACTGCTTCACATGTCAACAGGCATAAAATTGAAGAGAAGTGACTGTGAACTGGACTATGTTTGTGAAGTGTCTTTGCAGGCTAAGCAGACAAGATGTCCTTTTGCTACAACCAGATACAAAGCTAAAAGGTGCTTAGAGATTTTGCATACTGACATATGTGGGCCAGTAGGACCAGACACTTGGGATGGTAAGTGTTATGTCTTGACTGTATTAGACGATTTCGCTCATTTTTGTAAAGTGTATTTGCTTAGATATAAGAATGAAGCGGTTGAGTATCTTAAAGAGTTTATAAGTGAGGCTGAGGCATTACATAAGGTTAAGGTGTCTAAAATTCGTTGTGACAATGGGAATGAATATGCTAATTTAAACTTTAAGAGATATTGTACTAATACGGGTATAGTTCTAGATTTTACAATTCCTCATTCACCGCAGTTAAATGGTAAAGCAGAAAGGTTAAATCGTAGTTTACTCGATAAGGCAAGGGCTTTAATCTTTGACTCAAATTTAGGAAAAGAATTTTGGGGTGAAGCCATTTATGTAGCTGCATATTTGCTTAATAGAAGTCCTAGAGAAGGCTATAACAAAACTCCAATAGAATGTTGGACTGGAAGAGAACCAGATTTGTCAAGACTTCAAATATTTGGTTTGACTGCATATGCTAAGATTTTAGGGTATACTCATAAACTCGATAGCCGAAGCAAGAAATATGTTTTTGTGTGATATGATTTAAACGGATATCGTTTATGGGATGATAAAACTAGGAAAATATCTATACATAGAGATGTTGTGTTTGCAGAATTAAAAAAAGGCTGTAGCCAGGATAAAACCTCTCAAATTCCAATACAATTTGAGGGCAACCAAGAGGACAATATGTTTGAGATAAATAATGAAATGTCACATCTACTGAGAGTGATGGATAATGATATCGAGCAGTCAGAAAATGACACAACTCACAACGAACCCTAATCATAACACGAATGAGACAGAACTGAAAAAGGAACTTGTAAACGTAGGAGAAGGCCGAAAAAATATTTACCAGCAAACAAGAAGTGGGAGAATAATAAAGCCACCTGAAAAATTAAGAGTTTATGATTTAGAAAGAGAAAGTGATGACCAGGTTTTCCTCACTTACCAAAAAGCTATAAATAAAGATGAAAAAGAACAATGGTTTAAAGCCATACAAGACGAGAAGGATTCTTTAGATAAGAACAAAGTTTGGATGTATATAAATCAAGAGAATGCTAATGACAAAAGGGTTTTAACAAGTAGATGGGTTTTTCGTGTGAAAGGCAATGGAAAATATAAAGCCAGGCTTGTCATCAGGGGGTGTCAGTAAATATTCAGCCCAGTTGTAAATTTTAGTAGTATAAGAGTCCTATTTGCATTAGCTGTCAAATATTCCATAAATATTATATCATTTGACATTAAAACAGCCTTTTTGTATGAAAACTTGAGTGAAGACGTTTATATGCATATACCAGATGGGTATAAAAATAAAAAAACTAAAGGAAAAATTTGCAAATTAGAAAAATCGCTATATGGATTAAAACAAGCTCCTTTGAAATGGAATGAGAGGTTTACAGATTTTTTAAAGTCTTATAGGCTTTTACCTCTGAAAAGTGAGCAGTGTATATTCAAAAACCCTAAGGAAAGTTTATTTTAAGCCATTTACGTGGACGATGGACTAATAATAAGCAAAAACAAAACTGAACTGACAAACTTATTAAATAGCTTGCAAGAGGAATTTGAAATGACAGTGTCTCAAAATCCAAAAAAATTTTTGGGAGTTGAAATTTTTAAGGATGATAGTGGTATTAAGTTTGGACAAAAGTCCTATATAGAATCTGTTCTTGAAAAATTTGGTATACAAAATTCCAAGTCATCAAGCACACCAATGTCCAGTGTATTACAAACAATTGAGAAAAATGATAATAAATATCAAAAGTATCCCTATCGAGAAGCAGTGGGAGGTTTGTTATATTTAACTAATAAAACAAGACCAGACATATCATATGCAGTGAATTTTTGCAGTAGAAGAATGGAGGATCCAAGTGATTAAGATGTTAGACATGTCAAACGAATTTTTAGATAGTTAATCTCCAACATGAATGATAAAATTGGGTATAATAACATCCAAGAGACTAATAAATTAGTAGCATATCGCGATTCAGATTACGCAGGAGATCTCGAGACACGAAAAAGTACCACAGGGTATATAGTATTTTACTGTGGAGGACCGATAATATGGGCTTCTAGAAAACAACCGATAGTGTCCTTATCCAGTATTGAATCTGAATATATTGCTGCTGCAGAGTGTGTGAAAGAACTTTTGTTTATAAAAACTATAATAGAAGAACTTACAAGTGAGAAAGTGACGGTAGACTTAAATGTGGACAATCAAAGTGCGATTACAATCATTAAAAATGGACAGTTCAACAGGCGAAGTAAACACATTGATGTAAGATTTCATTTCATAAATGAAAAGGTACATGAAGCACTTATAAACATAAAGTATTTTGCAACAGAATTTCAATTAGCAGACATTTTGACAAAAGCATTAGGGACAATAAAATTTCAAGAGTTAAAGTATAAAGTAATGTGCCTATAATGTGTAACTGTATATTATCGTTAAGGTTAGTTTAGTTAGCTGTACTAGGTGTGAAACAGCTAATTTAAAAAAAATTGTAATAAATAATCTTTTGAGGTAACTTTAATCTTAAAATTGAAGAAGGTGTTAAGAATAATTTTAAGAGTTGTAGTAAAGTTTTTGAACTGGCAACAGTGTAGTTTAGTTTGTTTTGTTGACAAATGTCTTTTTTCGCTAAAAATTATATACTTCGTACTTCATACTTGTTAGAACGTTTCCCTTTTTTAGTTGATTAAATTCTTTATGTTAAGTTTCTACCAAAAAGTCGTGTTTTTCATTAAAAAAACCTTAATTCCTAATTAAAAACGTAAAAACCAACAATTAGAACATCAAAAAGACACAAATTTTTTACTAGGATGGTGCACCTTCTCATTGTGCAGCTCAAGTTAGGCATTGCTAAAAAATTTGATTAAATGTAGAAAATTTGATAAAACCAAATGGGAGCATCTCCCTGATCAACGGACCTATCGCCTCTTGATTTCTTGCTCTAGAAACCACGTAAAACTATATAACCATTGAAAGTTTTCAAATTGACTCCTATGTGGCTACCCTAAGCCTATATATAGGGAAGGCTATATTGATTTAGCATTTTTGGTTTTTTTCCTTATGTAAAAAAAATATTTTAAGATTTATATAAAAATAAAATTGCGGTCGTCAATAAAATAGTATATGCTTTTTCAAGAAGGAAAATGATGTAACATCCCTACAATATTTTATACCTATATGTATATAAAAGTACGTATATTGGATTTAAATATATATTTGGAAAAGCTTTTAGGTTGGCACAATGGTATACCACTCAAAAAATATTGTTTTACATTCTGATTTTATTTTCCATTATAATGGGTAATATTTCCTCCGAAATAGTTTATTTTTAGCAAAACTTCCTTAAAAAAAATATCTTATTCTCATAACAAATATGATACACTAAAAACTTGGGCATCTTATATTTTTATACATAATTTATTAACATAAAAATTTGACCTAAATACTGTTTCCACAAACAAAAGGTTATTCAAAAAAATTAATTTATCAAACAAATAGGATTAATTAGTCTTAATTAGCCGCTTACAATTCTCTTTATAAAGCATTTTAACCATCCTTATCAAGATAAAAAAACCCTGCTTAATTATTAACGCCGCCTGCGACTTACTGACCCTGAAAAAATCTTTTCACGAGGTTGAAGCGATACCTTAACAATTCGCCCTTTCAAAAAAGTCCCTAGTAAGAAAAAATTTCGGTCGAATTACACACAAAAAAAATCCTTGAAGCAAACGTCGAAGGAAAAAGGGTCTTGAAACTATAGACTTACTTTATATTCCATCAAAATCACTTGACATGTTCTTGCTGTAAATGCTCTCGGTGGAGTCCTTAAAGGATGCCGAGTCGAGACTGCAGGAGAGGTCAAGTTTAACCGTTTGACCTTGACTCTGCTTAACCCACTTAAATACAGTGACGGTTTTTTTTCATTTCTTTGTCATTTTTTTCCCAATAAACGTTTTTTGTATATTGCATACTGCTTCTTGTATTACGTCAAAGATCTACTCATATAAATAAAATAGTATGGAAATAATTAATTCGAAGAACACAAATGGAGAAAAAACCTGTAGAAGTTAGAATAGTATTTGCTTTGAACATAAAGTTTAAGGAAAATATTACGATTTTTATCACAAAAAGATATTTTAATTAAACACTAGTTCCTATGACAATAAAAGCTTAAATCATGGATTAACAAAAAAAAACACCTCTAGTTGCTGTTAACACAGGTTAACAATAAAAGGTTACCCTTTGTTGTTCAAAACGTTGGGCGTAATTTCTAAAATAATGTTTTATGTAGACTCCAAATAGGTCCATAACGTCAGGGTTTAGAGAAATTTAAGATTGGGTTTGAGGTTTTTCTACGTGAAAATTAAATATACAGGGTGACTCAAAAAAAAAAGATACGATTACTGATTACTAATTTATTTGGTCATTTAGTACTACATATACAATAGAATAAGACAAGTCAGGAGAAAGAAACTGATAATCCTAAGTAAAACTATTAAAAAAAGCTTAATTACACACATCTAAAACTTAGAAACTATAATAACTACAAAACTACCAACAAACAGTATAAACAAAGTACAGACACTGACTAGGCAGGAGTTATTTTTAAATATGTTGGAGTTCTCTATTCGTTTTTATGAAGCAGGCAGTTGATTAAATAGGCTAATTCGTTCATAAAAGGGGGTCTTTTTAAAATGAACAAAGTTACATTTTGGCAAATAAAGACCATAATTACATCTATTTATTAAAATTACTTACTTTGGAGAAATGTTCTTGATTTTTAAATATGTATAACAATAATTTAAATATATAAATTCCAGGCATTGTCAAAATATTATATTTTTTAAATATTTCACAGGAGCTCTCATTATATTTCAAATTAAAAATCAGTCTCACAAATTTTTTCTGAAATACAAATACCCTTTGTGCCTCTGATCTATTACCCTAAACAGCAACATGTGAGGTCAAGAGAGGGTACACTATACCATAGTATACAGTCAGTAGACCCTTCATTCCTAGATGCCTTTTAAGAGTAAACAATTAAAAATACACTCTATATAATTTGCTGCATATCTCGTCAACTTGAGAAAGAAAAGATAAGTGTTGGTCTATTATGCATCCCAAAAACTTAACTGACGATTCGCAGACAATTGAAACAGTATCCAAAACCATAGAAAAACTCTGAGCCTCCAACACATTCTTTGAGAAACTTATGCATGTAGTTTTTTCCAAATTTATTATAAGGTGATTTCCCTCATACATGAACAATTTAACATCGCCAATGAATTCTGAGAGATCGTTAACATATAGTTGGATAAGCAACGGCCCCAAAGTGCCACCCTGTAGAGTTCCAAGTTTGCAGTTATACTGACTTGAGAAATCATCATCCACTTTTATAACTAAGGATCTGTCGGTCATATATGAATGATATAACCCAATTCAATACTCTACCCCGCACTCCTAATCTCTCTAATTTACGCTTAATAAAAATCGGATGTCATCAATATGTTTTTTAAATAGGAATCACAATTTTGTAATGCAGAATCGGAAAGAACGCATTTTTTTACAAAGAATATGCTACAAATGAATAGTCGTTACATAAGCATTTTGGTAATAAAATGTAAGGCTAAAGAAATACCTATCTAAATTAAATGGTATTTTGTTTTTTAGTTATTGTTGTTGTCAGTGCTAAAAAGTGAATATATTTTGGAGCAATTATTTGAAGTATTTTTGCATTTGCAAGTGGTGTTTATTCTTTTTGAGAGGCAAAAGCAGTTACTTTAAGAGCTAACGGAAAATGATTTTGATTGTTGAAATTAATTTTGTGAGCAAATGCAGCAGCGATGTAATGAATAACAATAATTTTTGTAAAACGGATAATATTTTCTGACGAAGCAACGTTTACTCTAAACGGCCATGTGAACAGACAGAATTGTCGATACTGGGCGACCGAAAATCCTCATTAGTTCACAGAATGTCATACACAACACCCTCAAAAAGTCAATGTGTGGTGCGGCTTACTGGAAGGAAGAGTTTTAAGACCTTACTTTTTTCATGACGCTGTGACTGGTGAGAGCTATTTGGACTTTCTTCAAAATAATCTTATCGCCGCTCTGATCTGAAGAACTTTGTATTCGGATTTGGAAGAACTCAACATGTACCAACGTGATCTTTTTTTTTCAGCAAGATGGAGCCCCCCCATACTATGCCTTACCCGTTTGCAATTAGCTAGATGAAGTTTTTCCAAATAGTTGGATAGGTAGACGAGGGTTCATTGAATGGCCACCCAGATTCCTAGATTTAACTCCCCTCGATTACTTTTTATGAAGATAAAGTAAAGTGTATGTAACTAAACCAGCCAGTTTAGAAAATTTAAAAGAACAAGTTAGGAAATTAGAAATATTACTCTAGATGTTATTGACAGTGTTTAAAAGAAAATTTTAAATCGCCTTGGTTATTGTCAGGTTGTTAACGGTGCTAAATTCGAACATTTAATTTAGATAAGTATTTCTTTAATTTTACATTTAATCATCATTTTTCGTTCAAAATTGCAAAAATGGTGCTTTCCACTTAAAAACCATATTGATGACGTCATATTTTTTTGAGTCACCCTGTATATTTCCACGTAGAAAAACCCTAAACCAAGTATTAAAATTGACGGGTTCGGGCATTTTTTTCAGAAATGGTCCATTTAATTTTTTTTGAATTTATCCGCTACTTTACGGATGCACTGTATGGTTGTACAGGGTGGCCCAAAATCATCGGGATCTCGGAAACCGTAAGAGATACAAAGTCGGTTAAATTATGGCAAAGTTGCAAAATTTATTACTTAACAAAATGCCGTTTTAAAATTTAAAAAAATTTGAATAGTTCCGAAAAATACCGAAATCTGGAAATTTTTTTTTATTTTTTTATGACGTTATTTAAAATCATATAATAAAATAAATAACACTTTGTTAATGGCACTTTTTCTCCTTTACAAGATGACGTTTTCAGAATTAAAATACGACGTTTCGTTTTTGAGATACCATCATCAACTTTTTTTTTTTCAAACACGGCCCTGGGTTTCTATTCCCTTATTTTGTTCAAATACATTTTTATAAAACCTATAACGTATCATACTTTTTTATTTTTAACCGATTTAATAGCAAAAACTGAGAATATCCATAATTAAATTTTTTTTTAATACGGATCTGTTTTTATTTTTTCTTCTTTTAATATATTTATTATAAGTTCCGACTTATTATTAATAAAAACTAATCCACCCCATCATTTAATTTAAAAAAATACCTATGAAATATCATCAATATTATCATCAAATTTAATATTAAAAACTCACATTTTTTACGAAACAGTTAAAATTACCGATTATATAAATAACTAAATAAACTATACTTTAAACATAACATAACTATAACTATACTTCTTTTAAACATCTTTTAAAAAAAACTACTGTAACAAAAAGTAAAGAAATATGTTAGTAAATATGACGTACTTTTTGTCGAATCCTGCCACCCAAAAAGCCAAATAACAATTAAACTTTTAACACTAATTAAATTTTGATTGTATTAAAAAAAATACATGAAATGCTCAAATAATCCTACTTCAACTTCGATCATTTTTGAATCCGCTGGCGCAGATTACTCGTGACTGCCCGTTGAATCATTCTTCCTCTTGTTCGTAAATTTGTGATTTCCAAAGTAAAATTGTGGTGTAAAACATATATATTTTTTAAATGCACAGTCTTTTAAATATTCTCATAAAAAATAATTAAGAGGTGACAAATCGGGGCTTCTGGCAGGCCAGCGAACTGCTCCTTGGTTTCTAATCTACTTATTGGGAAAAGTTTGATTAAGAAACTGAGACACTGCAATACCATTATGTGGTGATGCCCCATCCTGTTGCCACCATAATTGCTGAACAATATTCAACAGCTCTTCATCTAGGGCATCAAATATATCGTTTTGTAGTTTTGTAAATTTAGGTATTGTTCGGAATTGAAATTTCCATTATAGAAAACTGGCCCTAAAATTTTGTTTCTATATAGCCTAATCCATACATTAAACGACTCCCGTCCCTGCCTTCGAATTTGCTGATTTTGATACGGATTTTTGACTGTGTAATAATTTTTAATATTTGTATTAAAAAAACCACTCGTGGAGAAATTTTATTCATCGGTCCATATTATTGTATTCAAAAAATTCTCATCTTCATGTAACATTGCATTAAGCCAATTGCAAAATTCAAGCTTTCTTGCGCTGTTTCCTGGCTTAGGTTCTTGGCTAATATGGATTCTATATGGTTGATACCTATTTTTTTTTAAACTCTCTGAATCTGCGTCCTAAGTATATTTAGTTCCAAAGAAAATTGGCGTTGGAAACCGCGAGGATTTACCGCAACCTTTAACAAAATGTCTTACTTATTATAATATTGTAAAAGGTGGCTTTAAAATATTAAGGCTGCTCTCTACCTATTACAATCTTTAAGTCCAAATTTCTCGTTCTGAGTTTAAAATTCGAAAATATAATATTTACGTTAAATATTGAAGCATTTGTCTTGATCTTGTTCCTAACATCGCCATTTTTTTGCGAAACCAAGCCTAAAATTGAAAAAAAACGCGATGTTATGCCCTTTATAAATTGAGGCCTAAGACCGCAAAGGTTTGGTATTATTACTATTGTCTAATGTGAATTAGACAGTCGTAAAACGTTGTATAACCTTTACGTGGTTCGAACGATTTTGGTAAAAATTTAGGTAGGACTGTTTTTTGTGTTGAAAAGTCGCGAAGTGAAGAGCGCATGTCATATTTTGACGGCAAGCGAAGGCCATCTTTCGTTTATTTCAACGCTGCCGAATTTTGTTTTATTATTGGCGGTCAAAAAATATCAACGCGTTGAATTTCCTCCACATTTGCTTACATTCGTCAGCTTATTGATAGTTGTTGATGAAATTGCCAATTGCAAAAATATACGGGGTGCATTAGTTTTTATTAATAACTATAACTTTTAAGTCAATACCAAATACTTAATTTAATTTAAAAAAAAAAACGGATTCGTATTAAGAATTTATTTTTTAAATATGGAAAATCTTAGTTTTTGCTATTATATCGGTTAAAAATAAAAAAGTTTGAGATGTAATAGGTCTTATAAGAATGTAGGTCAATAAAATATGGTAATAGAAATCCAGGGCCGTATTTGAAAATAAAAAATTGTAGAGGAGAAAAAATGGCCTTAAAAAAAGGTTATCTATTTTATTATATGATTTTAAATACCGTCGTAAAAAATAAAAGATTTTCCAGATTTCGATTTTTTCCGAATATCTTGGGAACTATTAAAAATTTTTTTAATTTTAAAACGGCATTTTGTTAAGTATCAAATTTAGCAACTGCCATAATTTAATCGACCTTGTATCTCTTACGGTTTTCTAGATCCCAATGATGAGGGTCGAATTTGGGCCACCCTATTCAAGTTATGTGGTCTATGTCCTTCCACTTTTTCCATCTTGATTAGTGGTAGGCTTTTGTATGATTCTTGTATGAAGAAATCTTCAAGATATCAGATGCTCCTGCACTTAACTGTATTGAGTAGCTTACGTATTGCTTCGTTGGTTACGTTGCTATCTACATTCTCAGCATTCGCCGGTGTAACCACATTTTGAATTGTTATTACTCGTATATATAACCTTATCCTAATACTGATTAACTGTCTCGATCTTAATGGTCTAGGTATTCTCTGTCCCATACCATAACAATTATTTCTCTATCATGGATTAATATGTTCGGTAATATAACATCCATGGCGCTTAAAATGGGATACTCGGTCTATATTCATCTTATATCAAATTGTAGTGTAGCATCAGGATGTGGTTGTCGACTGAACACCATAAAATTTCTTTTGTCGATATGTTTGTTCAGCTTCATTTTTTGCCAGATTAGTAGATATTGCAGATCGTCTAGTTTGTTATTGAGGAAGACAGTCTCATCGGCATATCGTATCGCACTATATTCTTCATTAATTTGTTTTTCAATTTTTTGTTCTTGAGTGGTCCGTTTAAAAATGTTGCCTAAATAAATTATGGTAAAAAAAGTGGTGACGGAATGGAGCTCTGTCTGTCGCCTCATAGAATTTAACTTCATGCTGTAAGCTTTTCATTTGATCACACTGCTGCTTTATGTTTCCAGTATGAAT